>NW_026899808.1:0-98573 GCF_033153095.1 Gastrolobium bilobum | reverse complement strand
CACTTATCCAGGATTACAGAAAAAGAACTTCAAGAAGGACCAGAGGTAGTGATCAGAGAAGATTTTCCTGATGAACAACGGAGATGGTGGGGGATAAAGTTCTATCCATTAGTACCCCACCATGGTTTGCTGATTTTGCCAACTATAAAGCTGCTGGGATGATGCCTAAGGATTTTACATGGCAACAGAGGAAGAAGTTTCTACATGATGTGAGGAGATACATTTGGGATGAGCCATATATCTTTTACAGGTGTTCAGATAGCGTGATCAGACGATGTATTCCAGAGGAGGAGCATAAAGATGTATTGTGGCATTGTCATGGTTCTGCTTATGGTGGACATTTTGCAGGAGAGAGAACTACAACAAAAGTATTGATGAGCGGTTTCTATTGGCCCACTCTTTATAAAGATACCAAGAAGTATGTGGAGGCATGTGACAACTGCCAAAGGACTGAGAATATCTGCAGAAGACATGAGATGCCTTTGAATAATATACAGGAGGTGGAGATATTTGATGTTTGGGGTATGGATTTTATGGGACCCTTCCCATCTTCCTACTCTAACAAGTACATATTGGTGGCAGTTGATTATGTGTCCAAATGGGTTGAGGCCATAGCCACACCAACCAATGATTCCAGGGTGGTGATTGCTTTTCTGAGAAAGAATATATTTTCAAGATTTGGAGTTCCTAGAGCTATAATTAGTGATGGGGGAACTCATTTTGATAATAGGATGGTGGAATATGCTCTGGCTAAGTATGGAGTGAGGCATAAGATAAGCACTCTGTATCACCCACAGACTTGTGGTTGAAATTTCCAATAGGGAATTGAAAAGAATATTGGAGAAGACTATTGGGAATGCTAGGACTCAATGGTCCAAGAAACTTGATGACACACTGTGGGCATACCGAACAACATTCAAGACTCTTATTGGAATGTCTCCATTTCAGCTGTTGTTTGGGAAAGCATGCCATTTACCAGTAGGATTGGAGCACAAGGCTTTGTGGGCTGTAAGATTTCTGAATTTCGATTCAAAGGCAGCAGGAGAGAAAAGATTACTACAGTTGGATGAATTGGATGAGTTCCGTCTCCCTGCATATGAAAGTGCAAGCTTATATAAAGAGAAGACAAAGTTATGGCATGATAGGAAGATCACACCTAGGGATTTCAAGGTGGGGGATCAAGTTCTTCTGTTCAATTCCAGGTTGAAGCTATTTCCAGGGAAATTAAAGTCTAGATGGTCTGGACCTTTTGTGGTGAAAGACATGAAACCTTATGGGGCCGTGGAAATTAGTTCTTTGGATTCAGAGAGAAGTTTTACAGTAAATGGTCAGAGGTTGAAGTTGTATGTTGGAAGTGCTGTGGATAGGCAACTACTGACAGTTGCCTTATTAGAGGTACAATAGATCATACCCGTCAGGCTCGTGACGTTAAACACGCGCTGAGTGGGAGGCAACCCACTATACCAGGTATGTAATTTTAGTGTTCATACACCATTAGGAAAGTGAAGAAGGAAGGAAGGAAAAGTTTTGAAAATCTTAAGAGAAAATTTCGACAAGTGCTAGGCGCTAAAACCTCCGTTTTGGACGTTTTAGCGGTCTAGGAGTTGCATCACTAAGAAACTCTCTGGCCATGAGCGCTAAAACGTCCATACTGAACGTTTTAGCGTTCACCCAATTACTCATTTACACACACTCTGGTCCATCACGTTAAAACGTCCATGTTGACCGTTTTAGCATGGAGCTACACACGAAGTGTACACATTCTCTGGACCTGGGCGCTAAAACGCTTTGTTTCACCGTTTTAGCGCCTCATCACTAATTCAGAATAATACGAGCCTTCTCTATCCTTTCTTTCACAACTCAACATTTTCTCTCAACTTATTCACTCATTTTCTTTAACACTCAATCTTCCGTTGTTCCATTATTTGCATCGAAGACTAGCATTTCATACCAAAGGTACGTTTTCTTTCTCTAACTATACATGTTCTTGCATTTTTATGTTTTAATGTTGCATCCATATGTTGCCATCTCATCTAGGTCTCATTTCTTTTTTGTTTTTCTACTACTCATGTAATTATGCTCGAAAATATGTGATCATGATATAAGATATTATGGGTTTTCTGATATTTGGGTTGGGAAGAAATCCCTATTAGCATAACACTTGCTGCACACACGCACATAAGGTGTTTGCTAAAATGCCTGACCCAGAAAAGCCAGGACGCTAAAACGCTGGTCACCCAACGTTTTAGCGCTTGTCCAGTTTCTTACACGTTTAAGGCCAGGACGCTAAAACGCTCATTGTGAACGTTTTAGCGCCCAGGCCCTGTTGCATGCATATTTCAAAGGGTATACTCATGGGCATTGTGGGGTATTTGCTTGAATGTTTTGGAGCCAATTCCACCACTAATTTCATTCTAAATCTGGGAATTGGATCCACTAATTCAAATGCCATACTGACTCTTTATGTTGATTTTCAGGATTATGTCCACACCTCCTCCCAAGAAGTCTAGAAAGAAGAGGTCCAGGGAACCTCGGGCTTCTACACCTACACCTCCACCTCCTACCTATGATGCACATTTTTGGAGGAGTGCTGAGCATGAGGCTCGTTACACTGCCAAAACCTCTTCCAGACCATTCATGAGGGAGAGGAAGTTCATCCTGGAGAAGGATGAATATCCTGAGTTCAAGTCCCAGTTGGTAAAAAGGGACTGGGTTACTTTTGGTGAGAATCTGGTGGACAGCCCTAATATAGCAAGGGAATTCTTTGCTAATGCATATAATGGTGATCAGGATGGTAAGAGGACTTTCACCAGCTGGGTGAGGAGTAAGAAAGTGAAATATGATGCCCACACCATACAGAAGCTTATGAAGATCAGGCACTGTGATTATATTAACAATTCCAGCTGTGATTTCAAGAAGAACTGGCAGCAAATTGAAATACCACCTAGGAGGCAGGACCCAGAATTTGAAACTTGGACCAAGATGGGGGCAGCTGAGCCTATTCTGCAGACCATAGCCAAGCCTGGTGAAACATGGGAGACGACCAAAGATAAGGTCAATCCTAAATTGCTGTGGTTGAGGCATCTAAATGGTGAAGCTCGAGTCTGGTTCCATTTTGTGGTTTCCAATGTCATGCCCTCTTCCAACCAGGTGGAGGTAATTTTGATGAGAGCTGTTTTGATCCATACCATCATGACTAAAGGGAAGGTGGAGCTACCTATTCTTCTTCAAGACAGTATATATGATATGGCCCATTCTGATAGCAGCACTTCTGCTTTGGGTAACTGTTCTCTGATCCAGCTGCTGTGCCAGAAAGCTGGAGTGGATGTAACTGATAATGGGGTGCTAACCAAATTTCATCGCCCAATTGATGAAAAAATGATCAGACAGCAGTTGAAGATTGGAGTAGAAGGACCCTCTGAATTGACACCTGGCAGGAAACCCATGACTGAGGAGGATTCTGAGCTTGAACAAAGGCTTAGATCTGGGGAGCAGTGGCTGGTTAACAATGACATTCGATTGGGCCATTTACGCCGCCGTCTCAAGTTCATACAGACGAGTCAGCACTCATTTCATACTCATATGATCAAGATGTTGACCGATCTCTGTGAGGCCCAGGGTTTAGAGACAGCTGAATTCCAGCCTGCTATTTATCCACATTCCGAGGAGGAGGATGCATTTGAGGCTGATGTCCGCACCTACTATGATACTCTGGCCACTGCAGGTGTGACTGCTGATACTGCCCCTCCTGCCCAGCCTACTGTTGCTGCTGCTGCTCAGACTGCTGTTGATGCCACTGCTGATGATGATCAGATTGCTGGTGATACTTCTGCCATGGATGAGGACATGGATGCTGATGCTGAGTACAACCCCTTACCTACTGATGACCCAGGATCTGATCTGCTATTTTCTGATGATGAGGAGTCGACTGATTAGATTTCTCTTGTTGTTTTTCCATATTTTCTATTTTTCTGGTTTTATTTTGGTTAAGTACAATAAGACTCCCTGTTTTGCTTAATGCACATTTTGAAATAGTACTGATGCTATTTGATTATATGTGAATGTGTTTCAGAAATGATCAACTGCTATTTTAGATTTAAATTAGTTGCTGGGGACAACAATGTTTAAATCTGGGAATGGGGTGTGAATGAATGACATGTAAAATTCCATGGAGATATCACACAGTTTGATGATGACACACAGTTGATGAGCCACAAACAGGGAAACATCTCAATCCTTTCTTTTCAGTTTCTTGTGTGATGTAGTTAGGTAGTTAGGTAGTGTAGTGTTGTATGTATAGAAGTTGGATTTTGAGTGATGTGATGTGAAATTCCACGAGGATAGGATAATCAAAGTTTTACATGATTGATCAAATTCTAGGATACAATCTTGAATCCTTGCATGTTTTCTTAAATGACATGATTGCATGACTCATTCTATGTGAAGAGTAGAGAGATCAGTTTGATGTATATAGAGGTAGTCAAGCATGCACTCTGAACTGTGAGGAATTGAGCCTATACAAAGAAAATTTTGTTCAGAGAGCACTTCACTACATGAGTAACTCTAGAACTTGCCATGTTTCTTGCTTGAAATGGTTCATGATTTGTAGGGTAGAGTTGATTGAGGCATTCTTTTTCGAACCAAATGTTCCCATTGCATGAAAACCTTGAGCCTAAGTTTGTTGTTGATAAAATCAAGAGCCTGCATCTATCCCAGTTTTCATATTACATGTTCAGATAAGGGGTAATGGATGAAAGTTCTGTTTGGGGAAAAGGTGTTCCAGCAATGTATAAAAACACAAAGTGTTGGAAAATTGGAGAAAAAGAGGAAGAAAAAGGGAAAAGAAAAAAAGTAAAGGCACAAAGTGCTTGGTTGAGGAAAGGAAAAGAAAAAGGAAACAAGGAAAAGGGGGAATTAAAAACATAAAGTGTTTGGAAGAAAAGGGAGGAAGAAAGTGAAAAAAAAAGTTGTAGAAAAGGTGGTGCAAAGAATAAATGAAAAGGAAGAAGAGAATGAGAAGGATTAAGGAGCATATAGATAAATTCAACTGTGATCCTCTTCTTATCTGAATCTGATTCATCTAATCTGAATCGTTCTGCAACATTAAATCCTGCCTGTAGTCCAACCACCTGCTAAGCTATTTCCTTTTCCCTTATACAGAATCCTATTCCTAGCCAAGCCATACCACCAAAGTCTCTTTTGATCTACTTTATGAATCATTCACTGTGGAGAGTGAGAAGATGGGCAAGCCTATGTTAGTTTAAGTGCAGTGAAGATTGTGTGATACGTACATCCTTAAACACTAGTGTGCAAGAGTGTTAAAATTCTCACAATTTTTGAGAAATTCCTAGTGAGGGGGTGTTTTGTGTTGAAAGTTCCTGCATTTCATCTTACTGATCTGTTGAAAGTCATGTGATGAGGTTGAGCAAGTCATAGGAAATGATAGATTGCTTGGTTGTAAGATTGTATCAATGAAGGTTGATCTGTCATAATTCAAATCCATCCTCATAAGTTTCATGTGTAAAGAATCTCAATCCTTCTCTGTTTTTATAGTTATTGCTGACGACAACAATATTCAAATCTGGAAATTGTGATAAACCCTTAGTTCATCAGGTTTTTCAGCATGAATTAGTATCAATTTGTGTGATTAAATGATGGAAAAAGAGGTTAATATCCTAGAATGTCCTCAACTACAAGTTCAAGAAGCTTTATTGAGAATTTGTATTTTTCTTGTAGGAAAAGCAAGCTAAAAGGGCAACTGGAGAAGGAAGAAGATTATGAAGAGGAGAAAAATGCCTAAGTGTTGAGCGCTAAAACGTCCACACAAAAAGTTTTAGCGCTCTGCTGTAGAAAGAGGCCAAAACTTGCTGGTGCTGAGCGCTAAAACGTCCACACAGAACGTTTTAGCACGCTGCTGCATTCCGAGGATGAAAAGTTACTGGTCTTGGGCGCTAAAACTTCCTGCAACAAGCGTTTTAGCTCCCTGATGTTAGAAAAAGCCTCTGGTCTCCAACGCTAAAACGTCCAAACCAAGTGTTTTAGCGGTGGAGTCAGTTGAGGACAGTTGAGCATTCACAAGGCATGAACGCTAAAACGGCCATTCATGAATGTTTTAGCGTTCAAGTTAGTTGAAAGCAGTTGGGCATCCGTCAAGCATGGACGCTAAAACGCTCATTCTGAACGTTTTAGCGCCCATATTAAATTTCTGTTTTAAATTGTAAAACTATATAAGGCAAAGGCCTTCACATTTTAAAAAGATATGGAGTTTCTCTCTCTCTCTCTCTCTCTCTCTCCTATATCAGATTTTCTGATCTGACTTCTCTCTAAAATTCTTAGGACTTAGTCTTTGTATTAGTTAGTTTTCTATTGTAATTGCACTTGGAGATTGAAGATTCACTACATGGAAATGGAGTTTGATCTTTCTTCTCTTATATCTTCCTTAGTTATGTCTGAGTAGAGTCATTGTAGTCTGAATTCAATGGAACTCAATGATATTCTTATGTATGTTTGATTAATATGACGAAGTGTTTTTCATGTGTTGATATGAGATTTTCTGATTCAATTCTTTCTACTAAGGGAGGAGTGTAGAACAAGAATGTTTACACTACTCCTATATCTGACAATCTCATCATCAGGATTATAGTACTCAAGGAATTGATACTATAGTTCTGATGTAATCTTAAGACCTTAGTATTTCATGCATGTATCAAGAAAGGAATCACCAAGGGATTGAGGTTTCTGATTAATGTATCTATCAGGGTAGTAAGGGATTACATCTTGAGGATAAGTAAAAGGTTGATTAACATCACAGGAAAAAGAGTTCATCATATGATCAATTTACATGAGTTTATTGTTGAGGAAAGTTGTTTTTTGACTACTTGTTTTTATAAATCTTATTTCAAATTTTTAGTATTAGATTAATTTACTTTCAAATTAACTTTCTGGTGACAAAACATTCATGATTTTTACAAACCTTTGTTTAATTCAAATTAGTTTTCTATGATTCATTGGTGTTTGAATACAAATCTCTGTGGGAACGATCTTTACTCATCATTTTATTACTTGTACGACTAGTACACTTGCTAGATCCGCAACAAACGCTCAGCACTCAAGTGTTTGGGGGAATAACAATCACTCAATCCATCACAATAATAGCACTACCATAAGCTTGATCATATTCTCAAGTTCCTAAAGATAAGGGACATTAACACATGCACAATTGATCAAAAGGACTTCTCAGGTTGTAACTTGGGCGGTTTAAAAGGGTAGGAATATATGGAAAGTAGCTCAAACAACAATGAGATTGAAAAACTGATATTATTTCATTTTTAACACATTTAACTCAATGATTTTGCTCCTCTAACATTCCCACAGAATTTTGAGAATTAATTCCTTTCAGCCACCTTTTCTTTACATTCACCCTTTTTCTTTTTCTCCCTTTGTTTTAAGGGCTCAGTTGAAATTTTACCTCCCCTAATTACTTGACCTCTGTGGACCTTAATTTCTTTGTTTTATTTTTCAACACATCAGTCTGAATTAAGGTAAGTCACATGGATATAGGCTAAGCCATCAATCAGGAATTATGAACAAAAAGGTCAGGCTCAAAGGGGCTAGCAATGGAAAAATTCATACAGTTGGGTTAGTTTTGGCCAATAGCTAACAAGAACAAAATGCCTTTATCATATCAACCAATGCACGCATAACAGAGAAACAGAGCAAGTTCTAGAATGCTATCACAGTGAGGTCTCTCAGAATAAAATAAGTGTTTAAGCACAAAACTTCACCAGCTATGATGTTAAGCTAGACTTCCAAAAGAAAGATCAGGCATCATTAATCATTCAATCACAAAATTCAGACAAACGAGCAATCATGAAGTCTACTCATGCCCATACAATACCATGCCAGAAGTTCATACAAAACATGATGCCAAGAATTCAGTCAAGCACATTAACTAGATAAGCACATTTAAACCTAGGACTTGCTCAGAAAACATTTTCCAATTTTTTTTATAGATAAAAATAAAGAGCACACAAAATACTACAAAAATAACTAAGAAAATTAAAAGAGTTAGAATATCTCCCCTGATAGAAGAATTGCAGCAGTTCTAAGATGCAAGCCTCCCATTCCCAGATTTAGAGAATTGATGTCCTCAGCAATAATTAAACCACAAGAAAGAAGAAAAATCTGCACAATGGAACAAACAGTGACATATTGGATAAACTATAATGCGCACGTTAAAACATCAGAGAGAGATATACTAACACAAAGTAACTAAAAATACGAAACAGAAAAAAATAAAAAATAAATAAACTAATATAAAAATCTCCGTCAGCACGGAGATATAATCAACCCTCCATGTCATCCCCTTCAGCAGCGTGGGATGACTCAGCAAATGGAGGATCCGGTGGTACTGGATGCCTTGGTGTATGAGACCACCATTCCCAGATTTGATTCAGACCATGAATCCATGTGAGGAACTCTTTGAAGCATTGATTTTTCCGAGAGATAGAGTCTCGGTGTCTCTTGTCAAACTTCAGCTCCTGGTGTCTCTTCCAACTCGTATCCAAGAGTTTCACCACTTTCTTTCTCATTGCCTTCTTCTTTGTAGGATTACGTCTCCTTTGAAGCGGCCTCACCTCTTTGACATCATCTTTTAGAGTTTGAGAAAGATCCTTCAATTTCACTTTTGAGGTACCATCTTTTTTGTAATCATCTGCTTTTTCAGGAACTTCAACCACTACATCTTTTTCTTCCTTTAAGGCTTTAAGACTAAAACAATCGTCTTTGTGAAAAGACTGTTTTAAAGAATCAAAGACATGAATAGTAACGATTTCATCATTCATTCTTAGCTCGAGCTTCCCGCTTTCAACATCAATTAGTGCACGAGATGTAGCTAAGAAAGGTCTACCCAGCAAAAGAGGCATCTCAGCTCCCCCTTCCATGTCCAACACCACAAAATCAGCAGGGAAGATGAACTTGTCCACCTTCACAAGAACATCTTCTATTATTCCACTAGGCTTCCTTACAGACTTATCAGCAAGTTGAAGAGATGCCAAAGTAGGCATCAACTCGGTGATCCCCAAGGAATTACAAACAGAAAGGGGCATCAAATTAATGCTAGCCCCTAGATCACATAATGCCCTGCCAATTTTAGTGTTCCCAATTTCGATAGATATTGAAGCTCCCTGGATCATGACGCTTAGGCGGGAACTTCTTTGTAATAATAGCACTACACTCCTCAGTGAGTGTCACCGTTTGGCATTCCTGCAGCTTGTGTTTTCTTGACAACAGGTCCTTCATAAACTTGGCATAATTGGGCATATTAGCCAAGGCTTCAGCAAATGGAAGATTGATATGAAGCTTTTTGAATATATCAAGGAACCTGGCATATTGTTGCTTCTGGGCATCCTGCTTGAATCTTTCAGGATAAGGTGCCATGGCTCTCACATATTCGGGATTCAGCTTAAATTTCTTCTTTTCAGTAACAATAGGTGGCTCTTTTTCTTCACCTTTCTCAAGAGGTGTCTTAACATCAGAAGGAATCACCTCCTCTTTTTCTGGCTCATCAACCGCCTTAAGCTTTTCATTAGCTCTCACCTTTGTGCTCAGCTTTTCTGGAGTTGTTACCACCTTACCACTTCTAGTTGTGACAAACATACAATCCTCCTTGGGATTTGTAACTGTGTTACTAGGGAAAGTGCCTGGAGTTCTATCAGCAACTTGCTTAGCCAGCTGGCCAATTTGATTCTCCAAATTCCTGATAGAAGCACTCATGTTTTTAGTATTGGCCCTAGTCTCTTCCATGAAGGCATTGGAGTGTTGAGCCATTTGTCCAACTAACCTCTCCAAATCAGAAGGTTCTTTGTTTGGGATTGGTGAAGACTGCAGGAAATTGTTAGAACTATAATCAAGACCACCTCCTTGACCTCTCCTCTGAAAATTGCTACTTCTAGAAGGAAAATTCTGATTTCTTGGAGTATTTTGTGGTGGAGGTCTTTGATCATACCAAACGCCATTCACTTGTACTTGTTGAGGTGAATCAGAAGGCATCAAAGGACATTCATTAGACTCATGATTGTCCTGGCAATATTCACACACAACAGAAGCAGCTTTAGTCTGAACACTAGCAAGCTGCAACTTGTCAAGCCTTGATGTTAAGTTTGCTACCTGCTGAGATAACAAACTGTTTTCAGCCAGCACCGCATCATTACCTTCCAATTGAAGGATACCTCTCTTAGGCTTTGTTGACAACACTTGGTTTTCGTTGGCAGCTATCCTCTCAATCAGCTCAAGAGTCTCGTTTTCTCTCAGAGTTTTAATAGTGCCTCCTGTTGCACCATTCAACACCATCTGAACCTCAGGTTTGCAACCATTGAAGAAGATTCTAACCTGATTACCAGCAGTCAAATTATACTGAGGACACATTCTCATCAAGTCCTTGAACTGGTTCCATGCTTCACACATTGATTCACGCTCAGATTGAGTGAAATTAGTGATATCATTCACCATCTGGTTGTACTTCTCCATCGAGAAGAACTGAGCAAAGAAATTCTGTGATAAATCATCTCAGGTTGGAATGCTTGCAGCAGGCTGTCGTTCCAACCAACTAAGAGCCTTTCCCTTAAGAGTGAAAGGGAACAGCCTCAATCGGATTGCATCATTAGACACCTGGGGATGTTTGGTAGAGTCATAGATCATCAAGAATCTGTTAATAAACCTATGAGGATCTTCACTAGTCTCTCCTCCAAACTCAGCTCTCTCTACCAATTGAATATGGGAAGACTTGAGCTCCCAATTGTTGACAACATTCGGCTGAACAATACTCGCATTGGGCCTGTTGAATAATGGAGTTAAGATAATATCCATGAGTGGATTGTCCTCTTCATTGTTCCCTGCCATGGTGGGTGCTTCTTCAGAAATAATTTCTAACTTGTCGAATGCAAGCTTCTGCCGAACAAATTTTTTGTATCTCTTTTCAGTCTTGGTAATCTCCAGATCAAGTGGAAATTTTGGCTCTTTACCTCGCATACAACTCAGAAAAGAGTTTAGTAGCACTGTTCAAATATCAAAAAAAATAAAAAATAATAAAAAATAAAATCCAATCTTAAAATCAAAATTAATTGATATAAGAAACGCCAATCCCCGGCAACGGCGCCAAAAACTTGATGCTCACCGGCAAGTATACCGATCGCACAAGTAATATAATGATAAGTAGAGTATCGTCTTCACAGGGATTGGGGCGAATATCAATTAATAATTCTTTTCAAGAATGGATGAGTTCAAATGGTTTTGACAAATATTGTCGATTTGTGTGAAATCGAGAACTGAATATAAGGACTTGTTTTTATATTTTTAATTATGAGGAAAAGAATAATAAAAAGAGAAATGATTTGTAAAAATGAGAAAAGCATTGTAGCTAGGATACACTCACCATATGATCCCCACTTCATACTCTGGATTGATTTACAATATTCAATTATTAATTACTCAGATAAATTATTATCTAAGAATTAATTAGTTAAATCCCAATCCCTTGGCAATTTAACCCTTTAACCTCAATTGGAATCCTTATCCCTTGGTAACCCCTCATGAGAATTAAGCAATGAACTCAATAATTTAAGCATCTGCAATTAAATATACATCTATTCCTAGCATGCATAGTAATTGTTATCTTACCTCTTTCAAGATGAAAACCTCAATATTCTTATCTAGGGTTCTAACCCTCAAACTATTCTCAACTATTAGATTGATCAAGTCTAACAAAGAAGATATAAAATGTAACATCCCACGTAATTAGGGAAAATACATAAAATACGATAAGGCATGAGAATGCATGTGAGAGAATTCGAATTACATGTAATATTCGTTTGGTATTCGAATTATTTGGTTATTAGTGTGGAATTAATATTTAGTTAGGGAATTTACTTGAATTATAATAGGTGAGAATTTACGTTGGGCATGTGAAACCTTAGTAAAAGAAGTAGGAATAAATTAATAGTAACATATATAAAGATTAAAAGTATGTGATTAATTTATTATTACAAAGAATAAAAACCATAGTTAATAATTGGAGGGTACATGAAATAATAATGCATGGGTGACTTGCGAATTATAAGACTATTTTTCCCTAGGGTGGAATTAAAGTAAGTTAGAGAGTTCTTTAAATTACGATGATAGGAGAGTACCTATGTAGGCATGTGAAACTTATAGTAAATTGAATTTAATTTGAATAATTTTATTGTAATATATAGAATGTCTAATAATTTTATTCCTACGATCCTCCATCGAACCAAGAGCAGCCCTCCATCTTTTTCCTAAGGTTCAAGGGTCGCATCCAGTTGCATGCAAAGAGGAATATGGGTTCAATCACCGCTAGGCCAGGAGCATGCAACAAAAATTCCCAATCAGAATTGGTCCAAGAGAAAGGAAGCAAGAAACAACGAGAGGACTTCTCACCTCTTTGATAAGCGTTCTCGGCTGACAGGGAGGGAGCAGCAAAGTAATGAGAGGAATTTGTACTTCCATCTCCTCTGGTGGTGACTCAATCGAATGTTACAGGGAAGGAAAGAGAAGGCTTGAACGTTGAGTCCTTACTTAAGAACATTCACGGTTCTGTGTAGAGGGGAAAATAGACTGTGTTCTCTGTCTTGAACCAAGAGATGCCCACGGTTCTGTTCCGATCCTTTAGATGCGCATAGGTGAGGATGTTGAGTTGGGTTCTTCTTCCGTGTTTGGAGAAGATAGGGAGGGGACCAGTTTAAGAATTGTAAAATAAATATTTACTACAACACGGTGTTTGACCGAAGCAAGGAGAAGAGATAGGAAGGAACTTCTTAATACAAGGCTGAACCCAAAGGCTAACAATTTCTTGCTACTTGCCCTACTATGCGCACACAAGAAAAGGATTGGTGAGAGAGTGTGGTGTGTGGCTTACTATCCAATGAAAGTACATGCATGTAGATTGTAACAGCCCCAAACCTTGTAGCATGATATTGTCCGCTTTGCCCACGGGCTCACGGTTTTGTTTCTTGGGACACCCCACAAAAGGCCTCCCACTAGAAGAGGTATCCACACCCTTATAAGGCATGCTTCGTTCCCCTCTCTAACCGATGTGGGACATTACATCCTCCCTCACTGGGAATACAGCGTCCCCGCTGTACACACCGGTCCAGGGCCAGGCTCTGATACCATAAAATGTAACACCTCGTGTATACACGGAATATTAACATTACATCGTATTAAGCGGTGCTTAATTAAAAATGCGGAATATTCTTTTTCTTTTCAATTATGACGTCATTATCAATTACCAGCTTGATTACTTAATCAATTTCATAAAAATATCGCCTGTATGAAAATTACAATAAGACATCTCCTGAAATACCTCAATATATAGATAAAGTGTGTATCTAAATCACGGCATTACATCAAGTAATCCGGACAATATCCTGGTACATTATTACAACTCCAAAAGACTCAAGACATAACCAAGACATAATAATACTATTTGTCATGGACAATCTCCATGCTCACCAAATAAACATAGTAACAACAAGTCTCAACATAAAACTCCATAAACATAAACTGAAGCTATAAGCATAAGCAGCATGCAAATCCAGCATCCAAACATGGCAGCATAATATAACAGCAATCTAACTCAACTTTGGCCTCCTGCCGCCTGAGGTCTCAACATTACCTGACCCTGAAATAAGCATTCCTCAAACGTGGGGTGAGATCTCTAAACTAGAAATCTCAGTAAGACAAGGGGTCCTCAAGGATCTTCCACCCCAAGCTCACTTACATGTGCAATATAAGTTCAAAAAACATTTATATCATTATCAGTTCCAAAACTATGCAGTGCAACAGATATCTATGGCATGTGTGTAATCACTATCTACTGGCCAGAGAAATGTAGGAATACATCTATTCCCTACATGTAGTACAAGGAACACCGCTTGCACCTCACCCACAACCTCACCCTCTTGTATGTTCTACATACTCGGGCTTACCGTATAGGTGGAACACCTCCATGCATATCAACAAGGCACTAACATATAATAGCTCAACAACATTTCCAAAACATCAAAAGCATGTAACACAGCATGCATATACCATAACCCCATGGGACATGGTGGAACCACAACATGGCTAAACCGAGGACACGAAAGCTTACCTCTAAGCTAGCTATCCAATGCCACAAGCTCAAAGTCCAATCACAGCAGATCACAATCTGATATGGACCAAACATAAATCAATAACATGTACCACATGCATACAAATTAAAGACAACACCTTTTCATTACGTTTTCAAGTCTTAAAGCTTCTAACAAAGCCACAAGCCCTAAATCCCATGATTCTGGCTTAATCCATTAAATACAGAAGTTCAACTTCATCAAACTAGGATCCACAAACCCCCAATAGCCTACTGTACACACAACACAACTGTTGTTCTGCGAAATCCCAGAATATCCGGATATCTCACTGTCCATATCCGGATATGCAATATCCGGATATACAGATTCACATATCCGGATATCCAATATCCGGATATCCCAAAACCACGTATCCGGATATCCAATATCCAGATATCAGTTCGACAAATATCCGGATATCTCACGACAGAATGCAGTTTCTTCATTTTCGTGGAGATACCCCTTAAAGGTTCCCTTTTTACCGATTTTAAACACCTAATCATGCATTTCTAGATGTGTTAAGCCTCACCCAACAACAAGTTATCATCTTTTAACCTTAACATGCATCAAGCTACCATTTTTAAGCCTTAAAACTCAAGTTAAAGGTTGATATACATACCAAAGCTCAAAAACAGCAGAGGGAGATGCTCTTGGAGCTCACAATCAGACTCAAGCTACTATCACAAGAGGATGCACGAAAATGAACACAAGATGACTCTTTTACTCAACAAGAAGACACCTTGAAGCATCAAAATGCCCACAAAAGGTCACACCCCTCAAGAACAGCAAACACAGCTCTTCAAACTCCCTCACAGAGGTTCTCTAACTCAGAAACACCACCACAATGTAGTCCCAAGGCCAACCCTCACCCTCACCAAGTGTTTAAATGGAAGAACAAGCATCAAAGGTGAATGCTTGCTCAAGAAATGTGAAGAAGGCAAGGAAAGAGTGTTTTCTGGTCAGCCTCCAAGTTACTCACGTAGAGAAATCTGATCCTAGGGTTTTGTGCCCATAATGGGAGTATTTATAGCCCAATCACACTTAAACACACAGTATTAACTTTAATTGCTACGCTTAGCATTTTAATCCCAAACTTTGGATTCTGAAACTACATAATTTTCTAAGAATTATCATATTTTTCTTATATTTTTCTGAGCACCTTTCCGGTACGCGCTTTTCAAAGCCAGTACCGGTTTCTAGCACCAGTTCTCATTATTTGGACTTGAAACTCGTTTTACAAGTCCTACATGTTATTCTAGTAATTATCATGCACTTACTTTAATTTTCCGGGATACTTTTTCGGTACACATTTATACCGACTAGCAGAACCAGTATCTGCACTTTTCTTCCGAAAAACGACTTTCAGCATTCTTAATCACTTATTATGATTATTAAGCCTCATAAATAATTATTAGGGTCAATTATGGAATCATTTCTTATTTTTGCATAATTAATTAATTAAATACCTTAATTAACGGTGCGGGTTCTTACATTCACCCCACCTTTTTAGGATTTTGACCTCAAAATTAGAAACATACCTGGTCGAAACTCGGGGTACTGCCGGAGAAGCTCGTCCTCATGCTCCCAAGTACACTCCTCAGGAGTCCTTCCGGTCCACTACACCTTGACCATAGGAATGATCTTGCTCCTCAGCTGCTTCTCGCCACGATCGAGAATTCTGAGTGGTCCGACGGGAGTCTTTAGGTTCTCCCGAACCTCCACATCATCCGGTTGCACCACGTGCGATGGATCTGCTATGTACTTCCGAAGCTGAGACACGTGAAACACGTCGTGGATGTTAGCCAGGTTCGGAGGCAAGGCAAGCCGGTAGGCAACAAGGTCCTACTCTACCAAGAATCTGGTATGGCCCAATACATCGCGGGCTCAGCTTCCTCACTGCGAGTGCCCGACCTACACCGGTGACAGGTGAAAGTCTCACAAACACGTGCTCACCCTCACTGAACTCCAGCGGACGATGCTTGACATCATAGTAGCTCTTCTGGCGATTTTGCGCCTGCTTCAACTTTTCACGGATCATCTGGATCTGCAAGGTGGTATCTTGGACAAAGTCTAACCCAAAAAGCTCCTTGTCCCCAACCTCAGACCAACAAGTAGGAGTCCGACACCTCCTACCATACCCAGGCTAGCATGAAAACTGTTGTTGTAAGAAAACTCAACCAACGGAAGGTACCTATCCCATGTCGAGCCCTGCTCCAACGTGGAAGATCGCAACATGTCCTCCAAGGTCTGGATGGTCCTCTCAGTCTGTCCATCAGTCTGAGGGTGATAGGCAGTACTCAATCTCAACTGCGTACCAAAAGCCTCCTGCAGCGCCTCCCAGAACCGAGAAGTGAACTTCGGGTCCCTATCACTAATGATACTCTCGGGCACCCCGTGAAGCCTCACAATCTCGCGGACATAAAGCTTGGCCAACTGCTCTGTAGTGAAGCTCACCTTCACTGGAAGAAAATGGGCAGACTTCGTCAGTCTGTCCACAATGACCCAAATAGAGTCACAACCCGCCTGAGACTTCGGCAATCCCACCACGAAGTCCATGGAAATACCTTCCCACTTCCACTGTGGTACCTCAAGAGGTTGAAGTTCACCAGACGGTCTCTGATGCTCAATCTTCACCTTCTGGCAAACTAAACACTTGGACACAAAGACACCGACATCTTTCTTCATGCCCGGCCACCAGAAGTTCTTCTTCAAGTCTTGATACATCTTAGTAGCACCAGGGTGGATAGAAAACTGACCCTTATGGCCTTCTGCCATAACCTCCTCTGTCAACGGGCCTCGAGGAACTACAATCCTCTGCTGAAACAAAAGCACTCCATCCTCATTCCAAGACACACCGTCTTGGTTCTTCACATAATCCAGACACTCTCTCTGAACTTGTGCCTCTTTAATCTTTTCAAGCAGCTCGTTCACAACATCAGATGCTTCCAATCCGAGAAGTACACTCTCACACGGAGCGGTCACTGCCAAGTTGCGGAACTTCTCAACCACATCGAAGTTACCAAGTAACAAGCTGGATGAACTACTAGATTTCCGACTCAAAGCATCAGCTACCACATTGGCCTTGCCAGGATGATACCTTAGCTCGAAGTCGTAGTCCTTTATGAACTCCATCCATCTCCTCTGCCTCATGTTCAACTCCTTCTGGTCGAACAGGTACTTCAAACTCTTGTGGTCACTGAACAACACAAACCTCAAACCAAAAAGATAATGCCTCCAAATCTTGAAAGCAAACACGATAGCAGCCAACTCCAAGTCATGAGTAGGGTAGTTCTCCTCATGAGGTTTCAACTGCCTCGAAGCATAGGCGATCACCTTGCCCAACTGCATCAACACACAACCTAGCCCCTTCCCGGAGGCGTCGGTGTAAAGCTCAATCTCAAGCGCAGGATCAGGAAGAACCAACACAGGAGCAGTAGTCAGTCTCTCCTTCAACTCCTGAAAACAGACCTCACACTCGTGAGTCCACACAAATGGAGTCTTCTTCCGAGTAAGGCGAGTCAATGGAAAAACCATGGTGGAGAATCCCTTGATGAACCTCCGATAGTAACCTGCCAAACCCAGAAAGCTCCTCACTTCCGTAACTGTCTTGGGTCTCTCCCAATCCAGCACGGCCTCAATCTTGTTCGGATCCACTGCAACTCCCTCAGCAGAAATAACATGCCCAAGGAACTTCACAGACTTGAGCCAGAACTCACATTTGGAAGGCTTCGCATACAGCTTCTTCTCTTTCAGCACTTGCAGAACAGTCCTCAAATGCTCCACATGCTCTTCCTCCGTCTTGAAGTAAATCAAAATGTCGTCAATGAAGACGATCACAAACTGATCCAGGTACGGCTGGAAAATCATGTTCATGTAATCCATGAACACAGCAGGTGCATTGGTGAGACCGAACGGAATCACCAAGTACTCAAAATGACCATATCTCGAGCGAAATGCGATCTTCGGGACATCCTCCGGCTTCACCCGAATCTGATGGTATCCGGACCAGAGATCAATCTTGGAATACACACAAGCACCCCTGAGCTGATCCAACAGATCATCAATCCGAGGAAGGGGATACTTGTTCTTGATTGTCACCTTGTTCAGCTGCCTGTAGTCGGTGCACAATCGCATTGTCTCGTCCTTCTTCTTCACAAAGATAACCGGTGCTCCCCAAGGAGACACACTCGGTCTAATAAAATCTTTCGCTGAAAGATCCTCAATATGCTTCTTCAGCTCTGCCAACTCCGGTGGCGACATCCGGTATGGAGCTAAAGAGATCGGCCCCACACCAGGCAACAGATCTATGGAGAACTCTATCTCCTTCTGTGGCGGAAACTCAGGAATATCCTCAGGAAACACCTCGAGGAATTCCCTCACCACAGGAATGCCGGTGATGTCCTCCTGTGTACCATTCACCAAACCTCCCAACATGACATAACCAAATGCCCCTGCTCTCAAGGCTCTCCTAGCCTGCAGCAACGAAATATACGGCGAGGAACTGGCTGTGGAATCACACGGAGACAACACTACACGCTTGGCACAACAGTCAATCATCACACAATTTCTGGGCAACCAATCCATGCCCAGAATAACCTCCAAGTTGGCCATCAGCAATCCTATCAGATCCACCGAGAACTCACGGCCATCCCACTGAAACGCCACATCGCGATGAACAGTGGTAGCATCACATCTTTCTCCGGTGGCGGTAGTCACCCGCATCGGTGGAGAAAGCACATCACTGGGCAACTCAAGCCCCACAGCAATCAGGGTAGCAACAAAAGAATGTGTAGCCCCAGAGTCAAACAACTCATCAACAACTGATGAACCAATCGTAACAGTACCTCTGACAAGGTTCGGAGCTTGGTCCGACTGCTGACGATCCAGGGTATAAACTCTCCCAGAAGATGGTGGCACTGCTGGTGCCGAAGTAGGTGGAAGGGGAACCATCTGAAGTGGCACTGCCTGCACTGCAGTAGCCCTTGCTGTCACTGACAGACTGTCTCTGGAGAAGTGGCCCTCGTTGCCACACTGAAAGCAAATCAACTGGCCGGTAGAGCACGGCCCAAAATGAGTCTTCCCGCATCCCGAACACCTGGGAGCAGGAGGTCTCGCTGCACTCCCCTGAACAGAAGTCCTCTTGAACTGACTCGGCGCCTGCCGAGCTGCCAACTGTTTACCCTTGCCCTTGTTCCCAAACTTCCTGTCTCGCCAAGAAGTGGAACTACCAGCTGCAACCTTCGTCGCCTCAGCAACCTTGGCCTTCTTGGCCTTACTCAAGCTGTAGTAATCTTCAATATCACGACACTGCTGAACCATTGTCCCAAAATCTCTAGAAGCAGAACCAGTTAGGTAACCAGCAATATTCTCACTAAGTCCCCTGCGGAACTTAGCAGCCAGAAATGTAAGAGTAGGCCTCGCCATCCTGAAGTGTGCAAACTTCACCAACTGGTTGAACTTGGCCAGGTACTCGTCCACAGACAATGAGCCCTGCACCAATCTGTCGAACTCTCCCTGCTGCCTCTCCTGAGCGTCATATGGAAAGTACTGACCCAAGAAGAAGTCCTCAAACATAGGCCAAGTCATCACATGACCCTGCATCTCGTAGACATGAGAAAGGTTTGTCCACCACTCATGGGCATCGCCCTTCAGCATGTAAGTAGCGAACATCAACTTCTGCGGATCTGTGCACTGCATGACCCGAAAAATCTTGTCCAACGCCTGAAGCCAACATGCAGCAGCAACAGGATCAAAGGATCCATCAAAGGCAGGTGGCTTATGCTTACGGAAAGCATTCAGCCGGCGATCGATCTCATCACAATCCTTAACAAAAATAGGGACGATCTGCATGGACCCCGTAAGATGACTGCCATCTCCCATCTGACTCTGAGAGTCATCCTGCAGACTGGGTGGAGGTGGTGGTGGTGGTGGCGGTGGAGCATGACCAACACCAGGGCCATTCCTCATCTCCTCCAACATGACTCTAAACATCGTCATGTTCGCCAGACGGTTGGCCTCCAACACGTCCTCCGTGGCCTTCCTGTTCGCCTCTCTGACGGCGTCCAGCATGGCCTGGTTTGCCATTCTCATGGCCTCCTGGTCAGCTAGTCGGGCCGCCTCCATCTCAGCTAATGCAGCCAGGACAGGATCGGGCCGATCCTTCGAAGTCTCGCGGTTTCTCCCGGGTCTTACCATGATTCTGCACAAGTTACACAAATTATGAGTTGATCAGGCCCACGCAATGTGGTCACATATGCATTATCATAATAATACTCGACGAAGAAAACACACAAAACAGACACAACCAAACATCCTAATCATTGCAATACATACAGGCTTTTCCCTTGAACCGTTGCTCTGATACCATAAAATGTAACAGCCCCAAACCCTGTAGCATGATATTGTCCGCTTTACCCACGGGCTCACGGTTTTGTTTCTTGGGACACCCCACAAAAGGTCTCACACTAGAAGAGGTATCCACACCCTTATAAGGCATGCTTCGTTCCCCTCTCCAACCGATGTGGGACATTACATAAAAATATGATAATTCTTAGAAAATTATGTAGTTTCAGAATCTAAAGTTTGGGATTAAAATGCTAAGCGTAGCAATTAAAGTTAATACTGTGTGTTTAAGTATGATTGGGCTATAAATACTCCCATTATGGGCACAAAACCCTAGGATCAGATTTCTCTACGTGAGTAACTTGGAGGCTGACCAGAAAACACTATTTCCTTGCCTTCTTCACCATTTCTTGAGCAAGCATTCACCTTTGATGCTTGTTCTTCCATTTAAACACTTGGTGAGGGTGAGGGTTGGCCTTGGGACTACATTGGGGTGGTGTTTCTGAGTTAGAGAACCTCTGTGAGGGAGTTTGAAGAGCTGTGTTTGCTGTTCTTGAGGGGTGTGACCTTTTGTGGGCATTTTGATGCTTCAAGGTGTCTTCTTGTTGAGTAAAAGAGTCATCTTGTGTTCATTTTCGTGCATCCTCTTGTGACAGTAGCTTGAGTCTGATTGTGAGCTCCAAGAGCATCTCCCTCTTCTGTTTTTGAGCTTTGGTATGTATATCAACCTTTAACTTGAGTTTTAAGGCTTAAAAATGGTAGCTTGATGCATGTTAAGGTTAAAAGATGATAACTTGTTGTTGGGTGAGGCTTAACACATCTAGAAATGCCTGATTAGGTGTTTAAAATCGGTAAAAAGGGAACCTTTAAGGGATATCTCCACGAAAATGCAGAAACTGCATTCTGTCGTGAGATATCCGGATATTTGTCGAACTGATATCCGGATATTGGATATCCGGATACGTGGTTTAGGGATATCCGGATATTGGATATCCGGATATGTGAATCTGTATATCCGGATATTGCATATCCGGTTATGGACAATGAGATATCCGGATATTCTGGGATTTCGCAGAACAGCAGTTGTGCTGTGTGTACAGTAGGCTATTGGGGGTTTGTGGATCCTAGTTTGATGAAGTTGAACTTCTGTATTTAATGGATTAAGCCAGAATCATGGGATTTAGGGCTTGTGGCTTTGTTAGAAGCTTTAAGACTTGAAAACGTAATGAAAAGGTGTTGTCTTTAATTTGTATGCATGTGGTACATGTTATTGATTTATGTTTGGTCCATATCAGATTGTGATCTGCTGTGATTGGACTTTGAGCTTGTGGCATTGGATAGCTAGCTTAGAGGTAAGCTTTCGTGTCCTCGGTTTAGCCATGTTGTGGTTCCACCATGTCCCATGGGAATATGGTATATGCATGCTGTGTTACATGCTTTTGATGTTTTGGAAATGCTGTTGAGCTATTATATGTTAGTGCCTTGTTGATATGCATGGAGCTGTTCCACCTATACGGTAAGCCTGAGTATGTAGAACATACAAGAGGGTGAGGTTGTGGGTGAGGTGCAAGCGGTGTTCCTTGTACTACATGTAGGGAATAGACGTATTCCTACATTTCTCTGGCCTGTAGATAGTGATTACACACATGCCATAGATATCTGTTGCACTACATAGTTTTGGAACTGATAATGATATAAATGTTTTTTGAACTTATATTGCACATGTAAGTGAGCTTGGGGTGGAAGATCCTTGAGGACCCCTTGTCTTACTGAGATTTCTAGTTTAGAGATCTCACCCCACGTTTGGGAAATGCTTATTTCAGGGTCAGGTAATGTTGAGACCTCAGGCGGCAGGAGGCCAAAGCTGAGTTAGATTGCTGTTATATTATGCTGCCATGTTTGGATGCTGGATTTGCATGCTGCTTATGCTTATAGCTTCAGTTTATGTTTATGGAGTTTTATGTTGAGACTTGTTGTTACTATGTTTATTTGGTGAGCATGGGAATTGTCCATGACACATAGTATTATTATGTCTTGGTTATGTCTTGAGTCTTTTGGAGTTGTAATAATGTACCAGGATATTGTCCGGATTACTTGATGTAATGCCGTGATTTAGATACACACTTTATCTATATATTGAGGTATTTCAGTAGATGTCTTATTGCAATTTACATACAGGCGATATTTTTATGAAATTTTGATTAAGTAATCAAGCTGGTAATTGATAATGATGTCATAATTGAAAAGAAAAAGAATATTCCGCATTTTTAATTAAGCACCGCTTAATACGATGTAATGTTAATATTCCGGGTATACACGGGGTGTTACATTTTATGGTATCAGAGCCTGGCCCTGGACCGGTGTGTACAGCGGGGACGCTGTATTCCCAGTGAGGGAGGATGTAATGTCCCACATCGGTTAGAGAGGGGAACGAAGCATGCCTTATAAGGGTGTGAATACCTCTTCTAGTATGAGGCCTTTTGTGGGGTGTCCCAAGAAACAAAACCGTGAGCCCGTGGGCAAAGCGGACAATATCATGCTACAGGGTTTGGGGCTGTTACAATCTACATGCATGTACTTTCATTGGATAGTAAGCCACACACCACAATCTCTCACCAATCCTTTTCTTGTGTGCGTATAGTAGGGCAAGTAGCAAGCAATTGTTAGCCTTTGGGTTCAGCCTTGTATTAAGAAGTTCCTTCCTATCTCTTCTCCTTGCTTCGGTCAAACACCGTGTTGGAGTAAATATTTATTTTACAATTCTTAAACTGGTCCCCTCCCTATCTTCTCCAAACACGGAAGAAGAACCCAACTCAACATCCTCACCTATGCGCATCTAAAGGATCGGAACAGAACCGTGGGCATCTCTTGGTTCAAGACAGAGAACACAGTCTATTTTCCCCTCTACACAGAACCGTGAATGTTCTTAAGTGAAGGACTCAACGTTCAAGCCTTCCTTTTCCTTCCCTGTAACATTCGGTTGAGTCACCACCAGAGGAGATGGAAGTACAAATTCCTCTCATTACTTTGCTGCTCCCTCCCTGTCAGCCGAGAACGCTTATCAAAGAGGTGAGAAGTCCTCTCATTGTTTCTTGCTTCCTTTCTCTTGGACCAATTCTGATTGGGAATTTCTGTTGCATGCTCCTGGCCTAGCGGTGATTGAACCCATATTCCTCTTTGCATGCAACTGGATGCGACCCTTGAACCTTAGGAAAAAGATGGAGGGCTGCTCTTAGTTCGATGGAGGATCGTAGGAGTTAGGAAAGAAGGTAACAACCGAAAAACCAGCCTCTGCGTTGTGTTCTTCTTTTCTTCTCTACTGTTTCGGTTGCATGAAGGGTAGGAAGCTAGCTTTGTTATTTATTTATTTATTTTTTCCTGCTGTTCAGCCGTGGAATTGTGGGCTGTTAGTACTTGCAAGTAGTGTTAATTAATGTTAGGGAATGTGAAAAATTAACTCAATTGTATAGTTGGACTGTCCGCTGCATAAGAAGAGGAATTAATAAATTCACACGTAAAATCTTTGTAGGCAGTACCCTAAGAGCCGATTACATCCTACATAAGTCACACAAGCATGTTAAGAGGTTAGTTTAATTTTATGATCGTTCCCTTGTCCTTGTCCTATTGGACTTCTTGAACATAGGATTGAAAAATCAAAAAGGGACCTAAATGATTAGCGTGGGAATAGCTCTCATATCAATGTGGGGGGCTGTTTTGGATTGGGTTATATTGTGTATCAAGTTTTGTATGAGTTGACTTATTTGACAGCATGCTTTGGTTGCGTACATTAGCGCCCCTTTAGCTTACGAGGCATGGTTAAATAAATAAACACCTTAATCCTATTCTTATGATGAAAACCGACTATTGATGTTTCAGAAACTTTGGTAATGTTCGCTGCTTAATTATGGTATATTAATGTAAAAATCAGAATGGTATATGAAGAGGAGCAGGGTAAAAACCGAATAGGTATAAGTAGAGGAATCTTTGATTCTTACTATGTAACAAGTCAGAAAAATTTAAGGGTACTAGAAACATGATAAGCCGGTTAAAATACACGAATTTGGAAGTCATGAAAATGGCATATGAATAATAATATTTTATGAATAAAATTCTGACTTATGGTGCACTCAATTAGGTGCGCAAAATTAAAGTGTGGGCTGTCTTGATGCTGCTTGATTAATACTTGGACTCACAAGGTAAGTGTAACATCCCAAGAGCTGGCAAGGGCAGGGAGTAATCGCCGGTACGAAAGGACACAGACAATGAGTGGCTCATGCCAAATCTTGCAGCTTGGGGGTTCATGAATGAATCGAATCAACACCCGAAAGAGAGGGATTCCAGAGATTGTGCTGGTATGGGACGGTACAGTTATGAATGACTTATAAGAATTAATTGGTACCACCTATACTAACAAGATGCATCTACTTTTCGGTAGCCCGGATCGGAAGAACTCCATAATTAAACGTGCTTGACTTGGAGCAATTCTGGGATGGGTGACCTCCTGGGAAGTTTTCCCGAGAAGTGTGCGAGTGAGGACAAAGCATACTGAAAAGTCTCGTGTTAGTGTGTGGGGACAGTCGTTGATTCTTGCAAGTTGTCGAGCGTTACAAGTGGTATCAGAGCAGGGCCTCTCTTCCAGTACGGTGTGGTTCGAGGACGAACCAGGCGGAAGCTGGTGGGCATGTAACATCCCAAGAGCTGGCAAAGGCAGGGAGTCATCGCCGGTGCGAAAGGGCACGGACAATGAGTGGCTCATGCCAAATCTTGCAGCTTGGGGGTTCATGAATGAATCGAATCAACACCCGAAAGAGAGGGATTCCAGAGACTGTGCTGGTATGGGACGGTACAGTTAGGAATGGCTTATAAGAATTAATTGGTACTACCTATACTAACAAGATGCATCTACTTTTCGGTAGCCCGGATCGGAAGAACTCCATAGTTAAGTGTGCTTGACTTAGAGCAATTCTGGGATGGTTGACCTCCTGGGAAGTTTTCCCGAGAAGTGTGCGAGTGAGGAAAAAGCATACTGAAAAGTCTCGTGTTAGTGTGTGGGGACAGTCATTGATTCTTGCAAGTGGTCGGGCGTTACAGTAAGTGTTTGGTGGTATTACCTAATGTGACTATTGGCTAGTGTATAGAATTGTGAATTGTTGCTCACATGTGCCTTGGATTATTGCGTTGTTATATGCTATATGTATGCTGCCTATGAATGTGACAAGATGGAAAATTCTGTTATGAGACTTAATGGCTATGTGGCATGTATATACACCTCATATTCCTTTGGTTCTTTTTGCGTGTGAAGCATATCATGGCATGCATGCACAAATTTCATGCTGCTCATGGACTAGAATAGTTATATAAATATGCATACGTTTGAGCACGCATCATATAGGCATCCCTTCGGTACCAGGGTATGGGACACTTGGCTTCCGCCCGCATAGGCCACAGTTGGAATTCACCTTTGAGGGAGCCATTATGGAATATCCACTGTGTATGTACGCGCACGACGGTGCTATGAGCATAATGATGGCGTTATATACGCATTAATAAGGAAATGGTGTTATATACGCACTATGATGACTATTATGAATATACAAGACCATGGCGTTATTTACGCAATAAGATGATGATGATTAACAGTTGTATGAAATTTTAAATGTTGATGCGACTGCTTTATAATTTTGTGCCTAGTTTAATACTGTTGCATTATTGGTTTTGCTATCACACTACTGGGATTTTTCTCACCCCTCTGGGGCTGCTATTTTTACAAAATGGCAGGAGGAAGGAAGAGCATATGAGGACCTGATTATATGAAGTTTTACTGTAATTGCTGCCGTTTGAACTTGCTGTTGTTACTGTTTTACTTGATGGATGACTGTACTATTTTGAGAAGTTTGGATTACTGTTGCCACTATGATTTTACTGTTGTTTTGATACTTTTATGATCAGTTAGTGCTTTGAGTAAAATTCTGAAAACGTTTTGCGAAAACTATTTCTTAAGGTTTTGAATGCAGTTTTATAAACCGTTTTACGAGCACATTGCAAGTTATATTTAATGGGGCTACAGACCTCCGAATGAGGTATAATTCATATGTACGTAAAGCCCCAGTTGTGTACTTTCAGATTATATAAAGATTATGTTCAACGCTTGTAATTCCGAATTATTATGATTTTTACAAGTCAGGAGGTTTAGAAAAGAATACAACGAATTTTTGAGTACTTTACGAGTTCTGTTTCGTGGGGCTATTCACCTCCGATTCGCGTATAATTTATATGTACGCGAAGCCCCAGATGTCTAGTTTATATATTACAAAGAATATTTTTGTGGATCGTTGAACTAGATTTTATACGAATTTTTCAAGACAGCAACGTCTGCCAGAAAATTTAATATTTTCAGCAAGTCAAGAAATTTTGAAAGTGCACTCTGATTTTTGTAAGTGGCTCGATTTCAATTATAAGTTTTAATTAGCAACATCTAAATGATTTTTCATTATCAAAGTAATGACGTCAAAAACTCTAATTCCGCTTAGCAAACAACTCTCTTGGATGCATACAAGGGAGGGTGTTAAATAAAATACGCACAAGGTAAAGATAAAGATAATTATATAAACGAAAAACCATAAATCAATCCATCGTAATAAGGATTCACATAGGGTACGTGACCCTAACTACAATAAAAAGAAACTAGCCAAACATAATCATGGCTAAAAATCCAATATTCAATGAAAGTATAAAATTAAAGAGAAGGTAGAAGAAGAACTTGATCCCAGGAATCCTCTCTGAGCACCGCCGTCGTCTCTCTTCAGAAGAATAGGTCTGAATCCATAATTCTGTCATAAAGATCCTATTTATAATTCTCTTTTCTTCTTCCAAAAATACCCCCAGGACAACACGGTATTATTTTCCCGCAACCCGGCGCCAGTTGGCGCCGGTTTGGCGCAAGTTTGCGCCGCACTTCTGCCCAAAATTGCAAAGTCGAGACAGCTTTTACGTAAAGTGGCGCCACCTACCTTCAACATTGGCGCCACTTACATTCACTTTTGGCGCCATTATGCTTCCAATTTGGTGCAAGGTGGCGTGGGAATTTGCTTGAACTTTGGCGCCACTTGGCTCCATTTTGGCGCCAAGTGGCACTATGCTACTGGAACTTTTTTTAATTCTTTAAAAACCCGGCGCCGGTTGGCGCTATAGTGGCGCCAGTTGGCGCCACTTCCAAAGTACCGTTGCGAATTCCGTAAATTGGCACGAGTTTGCGCCAGTGTGGTGCCGGTCCGCGCCATATTTCTGTCCATTGTACTGTGACACATCAGTGTGGAGTCGCGTCTACAGGCTTTTTATAATTTATAATTTTCACTCCTTTTTCCTGTATAAACACAACCAATAGGTGAGAAATATTATTGACATAGAAAGAATCAATATAATTAGCAAATATATATTTAAATTGCTCTAGTATGACACAATTCTTATCAATTTTAACACAGAAAATCACACTTGCCAGAGGCACACATCAGGAGTCAAGTACCCTACCCTATACATCAACACTTTGTTTAACAGCTTCTTTCGCAAGAATTGTGTCTCTTAGCGTATAGTTGGCGGACATGCAATGGAATGAAAGGGATTTAGTTTGACACCTAAGATACATGCATAGGCTGAATTGGTTGAGGATGAGAAACATTAGATCAGAATTTTTCTACCCATGCGCATGTAGAAATGTAGGAATAAAATTTTTTGGACTGGTTAGGGTCCATCCTGGCTCTTAGGTCGATCTAATAACGGGCCTGTGGGTTCAAATCTATTTTCTAATAGGTCACCTAATTCATGTGAAATACTAATAGCTATTTTTTCATGTGTATTCTATTACTATCATTACAGATACCCACTAAGGATTAACTCGGGCATTATACCCATTGTACTTAAAATTTTAATCCTATCCTACACATGCTTATTTTTCGTATTTATTAAGTATGTACTCCTCCATCATCGCATTTAAATTGATTCCCTATACTTTCTAGTTAATAACCAGAATTTATATAGTAGGATTAAGTTAATTCTATCCTCTTTAACTTAGAGTTTCAATTCCTAACATCATAATCATAATTAACATAATTTCCCATGATTCAAATTAAGTCCACTCTAAATAAATATATATACATTTTGAGTTCTAAGTAGGCATCTATGTTCCTAACTAACATGTATATGTATAATTTCCTAAATTAGCGGGATGTTACACTCCCCACCTTATTTTGAAGTTTGTCCCCAAACTTCTTCATACCCATAAGATTAATTCAGGATACGTGGCTTGAAAGGCTTTAATGGAACACCTATACTAGTTATAATGTTTAAGACTTGATTAATAGTTTAATAAAAAGACCTAGCTTAATGCGAAGAGCTACATCAGTTTGTAACAATTAACCCTCATCGTCAAACAAGTCATACTTTTCAATTAAGAACCTCACTTGTTTATTTGCTAAAGTTTCGCTCACTCCATCATGAGTCACATGGGTATGGAATCTCCATGCAGAAACCTCAAGCACATTCCATACAATGTTCCCTAACTAAACATAACCCGAATGCAAACACATCGTTTCAGATTTTTTTCTTTGTTTTCTTATTTCTGCCTTTTGGTTCCTATCAAAGATGAATCATATAATCAACCCAATTTTGGTTAAGAGTTCTCATCAATAGTCCAGGATGAGATAAATAAACAAAAAATTTATTAGGAAACCAATGAAAAGAAACAAAGAATCAGAGTGCATTTCGTTGAGCATGACATATATTATCCCCAAACACATCATTTGGATATAACTCCACTATCACCGAATGCTATTTAAGTACAGAAAACAACGAAATGAATTTATTATGACAAATCAAAACATGCCTATTCCTAACCATTACAACATTCACATACTTCATTGGAAAAGAAGGAGAAACTAAGAATAAAGCATTCAACAACAGTAAACTAACATATAAATATAACAATATCCTTATGATACAGAAATTATTATCAATATGTAAACAACACTTGGATTACACCAGACAGGTACCCGGCCATTGGATTTTAAAAATTTAAGGAAAACTTGAGCTCAAATCAAAATAATGTAGAAATCATACTTTTCACTGATGCACGGATGCAATATGAGATCCCAAGAATTTGAGATGTCAATATATTCACATACAGGAAAAACAATAGCAATGGTAATACCAATACAGTCAGCTTGTAGTGGAGAAATATACTAAGGAGGGCAAGTCATAGCAATTAAAAAGTTATTTCAACAGCAAAATTATCCAAAAATTTTCAGGACTTTGTCAGGATGTTTATGGTAACTCCTCATGTCAAAACAGATGCACTTGAAAGTAACAAAATTTTGAATTTCCACAAATTAACTAGTGATGGCATCTATTTTAATCAACATGTGCAGCGAGGGAAACATAAAATTTATAATGCAATTTAGGTTTTGCAGAATTAAACCTAAGTCTTCATCAAAAAACTAATCATGTTATGGATGAATGACAAGACAATGGTATAAGATTACCAACCTATATCACACTCAAATTATTATGCAAGGTGGTGTACCGGATGATACAAATGTTGAGGAGTGCCCACTTATGTTCAGGCTAATGCAGAGATGACAGATTCAACATAATAGTAAGTATTCAGATTGAATATCTACCATTTCCTAAGAGGGTATCTCTGTTAACCTCCTCCAAATGGGTAAGGCAAGGTTCTAATTAATCTCAACATTAAAAGAATCAGAATTTCATACCAGCCTAGATGCAGATGTGAACATTTCATCTGAAAGTAATACAGTTGCTAATGACCCCAATTGCATACATGCGGATTCAATTCACCCAATTTAGCAATACCGTGAAGCTTGACAATTGTATTAATTTAGTTGCATTTAACATTACAAATAAAGAAATTTACAGAATCCACAATTTATCATTGTCAACTGACACATGAATAAAAATGAAACATTTTACATTTTATGGATGTACCCTCACCTTGCCATGTATCAGATGAATGGCTAGCCTAAAAACATATAACATGTCATTATGCGTTCCTAGGAATAAGGTGTAGAAAAATAAGTAGGGTATAGTTGCAACGTGATAGCACAAAATTATGCAGTGCCCATGAGGCAAAAGGTAATGTTCAGTAAGAGTCAGATTGAGCTCAAGTTCAAGAAAATGCCAGGATAGTTCAAAATAAAACCACTACTGATATACGTTTGGAACATAAATAGTTAGGTACGTACAGCCTATGAAACCTAACGCACCACAAGAAGTGGGGCATCTTAATAATGTCATTAAACAATAGCCAACCTTTAGATATTAATCTCACTAAGCAGAAGACAAAAATGACCTTTGGTTTAAACACTACATGCATTGACTAAGAAATAAAGGTTCCCACGTTTTAAGCACCTACACACACTCAGCTAATCATTCACCCATCCAGCTCATTAATTCCATCATGCTTTCCTCACTTGTCCTGTTAAGTGGTACCCCTGATACAGCTCATCAAAACATCCCTATGAGGAAACTCCCTCGAGCTTTCCGCTGTCCTAGATACCTCGGATGTAATTGACTCCACAGATCGGAGGATCCATTAACTATGACCTGAACTTTCCAATCTTTGACAGACATTAAAGTTTTGAAATAGCTATCAATAGTATTTCACCAGAATCAACTATGCTTTCATAAAATAGGACAACCAAACAATTACAAAGAACAGTAGTTCTCAATTGAATAAAAGAAAGAGAGAAAATCATTAAAAGTGATTGACTAGTGCAAAGCAAAGATTTACTCACCCACACAACCAGATAAGACAATACATTCAAAGGCATTACAGAAATCATTCTGGGAGTACTGCTTACTTCTGGCACTGTTAACTTACATGCTCTTAACCACTGAAATAACCAGAATTTAATCACTCTTACCAAAGTTTGTTAATTATATCATTTCATGACCCTTATTGGAGTTGAAACAGAAAGGTATTAGGTGTGTATATATATATATATATATATATATCTGCGCAAATTAATACCAAGGGCCACTACTTAAGAAGGTCAATTTGGGTTTGGGTGATCTGAAAGACGAATCAGGTTCGACAGTGATAGGGGAATAAAGCTGTAGTCAAATCCATGAACTAGGTGAGGTGGTGAAGTTCGATGTCATTCTATAAATGTTACAACACACTCGAAATAATTAAGGTTCTAGACTAAATTCTAAATATAAGAGAATTGTAGACACTATAATCTTAATAAACTTACCTGGATTTCTTAATCAAAATTACATGATCTCCCTAGTAATTCCTGAATTTGCTTAATGGTATAAGGGTTGAAACGACAAGTATCCATTAGAGAATAACCAGAAGGCAGGAGTCAAATACAACTCCCCCTGCATCACCACTATGTTGGACAGTTTCTTTCTCAAGAATGATGTATAGTACCAATTCACCATTAGAAGATTGGTAAGGTTTAGGGTTCACAAGTTTGAGTCTTACCTAACCCCGGTTATACTTCACAAAGACATTAACTTAATCTTACCTGAACTAATTGATCTATCCCTACGCACGGTTCGTTCCCACACAGTTTTAAGGGTAAGACATAAGTTTTCATTAATGCTCGTTAACTACTTCACTTATCAGTATTATATTACTGTTACACTTACTTAGTTATGAAACCTAACAAGATTAGTGAGAAGAACAATTGTTTCCATTATACAGTAATATAATACAATCACATCATCCAAGAAAATGTCATGAATCTCAAAAATAAATATGTACCAAAAATTATTTACAGCTCAGGACATTACTCATTAAACGTTACCTTAAACATATACACACATATAACCCTCTATATAATCCCTAGAGGGCAGAATTTATAACTAACTATCAGTGCAAGTAGCAATTTAATATAATTCACACACAGTGCTCAGGTACCCCCAGTGATCACCATGATTGTGCACTGATTGTGCACACACATCTTACGCGTCAGTGAGTTGATCAGGCTCACCTCCTAGCATTGAGGTGTGCACAACCATGCTTAATACTGAGTTCTACTGGTACCATCGCACCCCAAAATACAAAACAATTTTAACCAGCCACCCAATCAACTGCCACATACAAACATCAACAATTCAACGAACATATACAAATAGCCAAAATATTCAAGTAGCGACAATCTAATGAACCAGCACAGACAACAAACATTTCATCAGACACAGACACCTTGAATCAAAACTGCTCTGATACCATTTAGTATAATACCCTCCCTTGTATGCATTCAACAGAGTTGTTTGCTAAGCGGATTAGAGTTTTGACGTCATTACTTTGATATTGAAAACACATCTTTTTTTTTTTCTAATTAAAACTTAGGATGAAATCTGGTTACATAAAAAAATCAGAGTAGACTTTAAAAATTACATAGCTTGCTGAAAATGTTTAATTTCCTTGCAGACCTTTCTGTCTTATAAAATTCGTATAAAATCGAGTTCAACAATTCAAAAAAATATTCTCTGTTTTAGAGAAATAGCACGTCTGGGGCTTCGCATGCATATAAAATAATAGCAATTCGGAGGTCGTTTGCCTCTCGTAACATAACTCGCAAAGTGCTCGCAAAACGGTTTATAAATCAGTACTTAATAAAACATTCAGAAAATTATTTTCGCAAAACGTTTTCAAAATTTTTCCAAAGTAATAACTGATCATAAAAGTCTTATAACAGTAGCTAAATCATAGTTCCAACAGTAATCCAAACCTCCCAAAATAATACAGTCATCCATCAAATAAAACAGCAACAGTAAAAATCCAAATAGCAGCAATTAACAGCCAATATCCAAAATAACCATGTCCTCGTATGCTCTTTCGTCCTCCTGCAATTTTATAAAAATTGCAGCCCCAAAGGGGTGAGAAGAATCCCAGTAGTGTGATAGCAAAACCAATAATGCAACAATATTAAACTAGGCACAATTATAAACAGTCGCATCAACAAGTTAAAATTTTGTACAGCTGTTACTCATCATCTTATTGTGCATATAACACCATGGTCATGTATACTCATAATAGTCATAGTAGTGCGTATATAACGCCATTTCCTTGTTAGTGCGTATATAACGCCATCATTACGCTCATAGCACCGTCGTGCGTGTACTAACATACACAGTGGATATTCTATAATGGCTCCAATTAAAGGTGAATTCCAACTGTGGCCTATGCGGACTGAAGCCAAGTGTCCCATACCCTGGTACCGAAGGGATGCCTATATGATGCATGCTCAATCGTATGCATATTTATATAAATATTCTAATCCATGAACAACATGAAATTCGTGCATGTATGCCATGATATGCTTCACACACAAACAAGAAACAAATGAATTATGAGGTGTATATACATGACTAGATCATCTTCATAATAGCATATATTTCCTGTACTTTCCATACCATCATCATCATAATAGCATATCTTTCATGTACTTTCCATACCATCATCATCATAAGCATATCTTTCATGTACTTTCCGTACCAAGCTGCCACATAACAATTTCTTCTCATTCATGATTTTCCATCTTGTCACATTCATAAGCAGCATACATATAGCATATGACAGCATATTAATCCAAGGCACATGTGAGCAACAATTCACAATTCAATACGCTAGCTAATAGTCACATTAGGTAATACCACCAAACACTTACCTTGTGTGCCCAAATATACATCAAACAGCAGCGAACTCAGTCCACATTCAAAGTTTATGCGCACCTAATCAAGTCCACACAAATCAGAATTTTATTCAACTATTCTATCATTCATATGCCATTTCTATGCCTTCCAAGTTCTTGCATTTTAATTGGTTTAACATGCTTTTTATACTAACCAATTCCTAACTTAGATAAATTCTCTGATTAAAGGTTGATACCACAATTTGTTAACAACAAAAAATACAAGTCCCCTCATGCATTCAGGATCGGTTAGGCTGTATTAGGTGTTCACAATTAATTTATTTACATACTCATTCCTACGAGGTCTAGGGTGTGCTAAGAGGATCTCAAAAACATGCTGTTTGTTTAATTCTAAACATATGCAAGGTTTAATAAGTTATTTTTTTAACTACATGAGCAGTTCCTAATTTCAACTGAATTATACCCCAAGTTCATAAAATCGACCCTTTAAACTTGCATGTACTATTGACTAGGCTGTACATAAGAGCAGAATTAAAAGAGTATAAGTAACAAAAATCTAACCCTTTAAATACAAATGCACGGCTGATCAGTGAGCAGGGAAGTCTTGGTTTTCGATTTACAGCCCCCAATTATGTACCCAATGTTTCACTAATTGCTTGAAGTTAAGTGTTCCTAATTTCTTTCATTACATAATCACTCCTACAAGACCTAGGGTGCGCTAAGATGGGCTTTATAGGCATACTGTATACTTGAACAGATACAAAGCTACAATTTTTCTGTATGATTCAGCGAACAGTCTACAACTTAGAGAAATCTAGTTCTCTAGCTCACCAAATCGGTTCAAAGGTTTGCATTCCTCGAGAGATTTGTTGTTCACTACTTGAACAGAATGGAAAGGGAATCAAATAACAAAATATATTTTCTCCTAACATACCTTAAGAAACCAAACAGTGATGTGAGATGGGGACTCGATTTTCGGTTTACAGCCTCCAAGAATGTACTCCAAGGTTTTACTAATCGCTTGAAGGGAGCAGTGGCCAAAGGTTATGTAAATGTCCTACCTTTCACCTCCAAGGACCACGCTCTACAGCTTGTTATTAGATAAACTTAAATGTACGGTTTTTAGATTAATGGGTCTCTAGAAGTTTTATGTTTAGGAATTAATGTTGGTTAAGTGTTATGGGGGTTTGGTTTTGATATTTGTTAAATGGTTGTAAGTTTTCTACGGTTTATGTTTTATTGCGTTTAATAGCTTTTAATAGGTGTTTAAGTTATTTTTAGCAAGCTACCATATAAGGAGATGTAATCGTCATAGAAAGTACAGAGCAAGAAAAGAGAGTTTGATAATAAAGAAAAACTTTCGTAGATTATTCGTTTGGTTGTCTCTTGCATCTGTGTGTTGATACCTTAACAAATTGGTATCAAAGCTATGGAAAGGGGGAGTGATATGGCACTACCTAAGTTGACGAAGGAGAACTACGAGAATTGGTGCATCCAGATGAAGGCTCTTCTCGGATCCCAGGACGCTTGGGAGAATGTTCAAGCAGGTTTTGTAGAACCACAGGACACTGGAGGCTATTCGGCGGCTCAAACTAAAACGTTGAAAGAGACGCGTGCAAAGGACAAGCTGGCGTTATTCATGCTCTTCCGAGCTGTGGACGAATCCGGGTTCGAGAAGATAGCAAATTGTGAGACCTCAAAGGCAGCCTGGGACACCTTGGCAAATGTCTATAGAGGAGCTGACCGGGTTAAACAAGTCCGGCTTCAAACCCTTCGTGCCGAGTTTGAGGGAATAAAGATGAAGGACACGGAAGGAGTATCCGGGTTCGTTGCCCGGGTTCAGGGAGTTGTGAACCAGTTGAAACGGAATGGAGAAGTTATACCTGACACCAGAGTGGTGGAGAAAATCCTGAGATCTTTGACAGACCAGTTCGAAAACGTGGTTTGTGCGATAGAGGAGTCCAAGGATCTGTCTACACTCACTATTGATGTGTTGGCGGGTTCTCTTGAAGAGCATGAACAAAGAAAGAAGAAGAAGGAGGAGACTCTTGAACAAGCGCTTCAGACCAAAGCAACAATTAAAGATGAGAAGGTTCTCTATTCTCAAAACTTTCGAGGTAGAGGACGTGGCCGCGGTGGACGAGGTACTAGCTGTGGTGGTAGGGGCCGAGGCCGAAGTCAAGAAGGTTGTAATGATGAGGTAGGACAATCAAGTCAACAGAACTGGCGTGGAAGAGGACGGGGTCGTCGAGGAGGTCGGTCACATTATTCAAACATTGAATGCTACAAGTGTGGCAAGTATGGTCACTATTCAAAAGATTGTAACTCGGACAAATGTTACAATTGTGGCAAGGTTGGACATTTTGCAAGAGAATGCAGAGAAGAGAAAAGGGTGGAGGAGACATCTAACCTAGCCACAGAAGGTGAGATGAAGGATGGTGTCTTGTTAATGACACACAGTGAAGGAAGGTCAGACGATGACATGGAGTGGTATCTTGACACGGGTGTGAGCAACCACATGTGCGGACATAAGCACTTATTCAAGGAGATGAGAAAGGTGGAAACCGGACATGTTTCATTCGGGGATGCCTCGAAGGTTGAGGTAAAAGGCTGAGGTACGATCTGTTTTTTACAAAAGGACGGGTTAATTGGCTCAATTCGAGATGTGTACTATGTACCCGACCGAAAAAGCAATATTTTAAGCATGGGTCAATTGATGGAGAAAGGTTACTCGGTTATTATGAAAGACCGGGTATTGTATTTGAAAGATGAGCGAGGTCGGGTGATAGTCCGAGTTCAAATGGGTAAGAATCGTATGTATAAACTAAATTTGAAATGTGTACAGGTTGAATGTTTACAAGCTGAGGTAGAAGATAAGGCGTCACTGTGGCATCTCCGGTTTGGTCACCTACATTATGGTGGTCTAAACGAGTTGGCAAAGAAGAAGATGGTGGACGGGTTACCTGACATAAACTTTGAAGGAAAATTTTGTGAGAGTTGTGTACTTGGCAAGCATGCCAGGACTAGGCTTTGAATTTACGGACGTTTAGTGAGAGTTTTGACGCGTTTTGAATCGCGTGAGGTGGCGTGGGACCCACCCACTTAAAATCACTTAAGTCCACCTCATCCTATCACTATTCATCATCTTCCCACTTCCCTCTCTCTCCCTTCAGCCACGCAAACAACCCCCTCCCCCTTCATTTTTTGCAAATCTTTCTTTGATCACAACTCACACAAAACTCAACCAAAATCAACAAACTTTGACTTGAATTCCATAGGAAATCACCTTGTAAAGCCATTGGTGGCCTTGTTTAACCTTGAAAATGAGTGGATTTTGAGATCCTCCCCATTTTATGCCGCGGTTTGCTTGGGAAAAAGAGTGACCATGGTGTTTTCAAATGCTCCAATGGTGGAGTATACTTAGGATGAGTCATTTGCCTTGCATTTGGGTGAGTTATTTCAACATTTCAATGGTTGATTTGTGATTTGTGTTTATGAACCCTAAAGAGGGATTTTATGATGTGTTGTGTTAGAGAGCTCAAATGGAAAATGTCTATTAGATGATAATGCCTTAGAATGATGTATTAATGCTAGAAATGCAATGAAAATTTTAGGTAAAATGTGATGATTTTTAACTTAGTGGATTTGAGGTCATGATTTTGGGACTTTTGAATTCTGTGTAGAGGCATTGTTTGATGAATTGTGGTATGATAATATGATGATATAATAGGTTGTGTGAAGGTTGGAGTGATTAAAATTGAATGGAAATTCCTTGGAATGTCATAGGGCAAAATTTGAACCTTTGAGGAGAAATGAGTAAATTGATGTTGAAAAATGATTTGAATTATGTGTTGTGTGTATATATGATGACTATATGGGTTGTGTGGTGGTTGGCAAGTGTTAGAATAAATGGAAAAATAATAAGTGGTTTAGAGGCCTAAATGGACCCAGAGCGAAATATTTAGCAAAACGATGCTCAAAAGACGTAAAACGGCGAAACGACACTTGAAATGGCCTTATGGCAACCCAAGGATGGGTACTAAAATGAGAAAGAAAATTTAGAAAAATAAATTCCCAAATAACACATAGATGGCCGAACCTTCAAGGAGGAAGGGAGAAATTTTGCGGTTTTTGCGTTCTGATGTAATTCGACGCGAAAATGACGAACTGACACTTGAATTGGCCTCTTGACAACCTATCGAGGCATAATAAAATGAAAAAGAAAATTTAGAAAAATAAAATTGGAATTAAGCCTAGGATGGCCGAACCTACCAAGTGTGGGTGAGGTGATTTTGTGATTTTGGCGTTTTGACGTTATTTGACGCGTACTGATGGTTGTACGTCATTGTATAGGTTGTCGTACGTCGACCTGAATCCCGAATCTTGAATCAGTGAGCTGCCCTTGGTCTGGGACCAAGAGGATTGAGGTAAGTAATTGGTTCAATGCATGTATAATTGCAAATTAGCATGTATTGGTTGAACTATAAGTGATTGGGAATGTCCTCTGTGTAGGCATTCTGTTGTGTACCGAGTTGAGGGATAAGCTGCTGCGGAGCTTGTGAAAACAATATTTAAGGTAACCTCTTGGTACTGGGGCTTGTTCCCCTTTTCTGTTCCACCATACCCGTTGAGGATAATGGTAGGAAGTGTATATGAGTAGTGTAGAACAACATGAGCATGCATGCATTATTACAGTGGGTACTTATGTACCGAGTCTCTGGCCAGTAGACTAGTTTAGCCTGCGGGCAGTGCAGACTTCCACTGGATAGTTCTCCGAGAGGGAGTTCCAGTTGATCGAGGGTCATAGTGTGTGATCCGGATAGGAGCACACTAGAAATGTCTCAGGTGTTATGGATGGAATGAGTACCTTGGTGGTAGTGATTTGATCACACCTTGGGTGGACCCATAGGCTTGATGGAATGGGTACCTTGGTGGTAGTGACTTGATCACACCTTGGGTGGACCCATAGGCTTATATATGCCCAGGATGTGCGTGGTATTGGTAGCTACCATCCCGCATCGTCGTATTTGGTATTCCGATATTTCCCCATTTCTCTAAAACCCTTGTTATATCCCGTTTTCAAAGTGGTTGTTTTATTCTATTGATATACATCGAAGTGAACCATTGGGTGGAGTTTTCTCCAGAACCTCTTGGTTACTGAGATATATTCGTATATCTCACCCCGTCTCGGGGCATTTATTTCAGGAGGTAGCAGTGGAGCCGGAGCAGCGGGCAAGAGGCCCGCAGAGTGAGCAGTGGAGTGCTTCACATTTTGCATTTTGTTGGCCGTGTGGCCTAAGCTAGACTTAGGGCATGAACATCCCATTGTATTTTGGTAGGAGCTTCATTAGCATCTTGTTCATGTCATTTTGCCTAAGTCTAGTGGTCATGCCATGTAGTTTATTTACCATTGTATTATGTTGTAATATTGGAAGATTGTAATTAAGTTTCATTTGGAGTTGTAAGTTGTAAAGCAATATTGTAATCGTACTTGATGCATGTCTATTTATGATGGAAGGGCCTTAGGCCTATTTTAGGTTATGATTATATGTATGATGAAAATATGCATGAAAAAGGAGTTAGTGATTGCAACTACTTAAGAATGATTAATATGAGCTATATGTCTAATAACTATAAACTGGATTGGGTTGTAAGTGCCCCAAGACGTTGTTGGTCCTTGTGTGTGCCACCCATTGGATTATTATTGTATTATCATGTGTCTATTAGGTACATTTGAGGCTTAAATGATCTTTTACAATTTTGGGATTATTGAAAAAACAAAGGAAACTCTGGCGAATTTTCTGTAGAATTGGCAAATTTTAGGCGAACTTCGGGAGAGCATATCTCCTTCCATAGAGGTCCAATAGGGACATGCCATACGTAATTTTGAAGGTTGAGATGTCCTTTACCTTGTGTCAAAATTTGAGGAAATTCTGGGTTGGTCTTCGATTTGAAAAAAATGGAGGAACGCAAACTGCTCATGTGCCCACTGCACATGTGGCAGTTCTGGTCCTGATTTGGAAAATTAATTCCCACTTCGTTTCTCAGTCAAAATAAGCGTATGATATATCAAATCGAAGATTGAGGTGTCTAGTTTATGGTGTAAAAATTTGAGAGCAATTTAATTAGTGGATTGAGTGCAGTAATTCGTGGAGTGAGAGAGGTTTAGAGCTGTTTTGGGGTTTGGTTGGCTATTTTGCATATCCAACTTCAAACGGCGATAACCGGAGCAAATGAGCTTCGAATTGAGCGTATGATAGCTTGTTGAAAAGGAAATTAAGTAAGACAAAGATATAATCTGAAAAGAAGGTATGGTTGTGAGCGGTGTGTTCGCAGAAAATTGATGAGTGAACCATGTTCGAAAAGGTAAAAACGTAAAGTTTGGTAATTGGCTAAGTGGGTTTATGGGAATCCCTTAGTAACTTGTAATAAGTAAAGTAAGTTATAAAAATAGTTTAAATAATTCTTCCGCAAGAGTTTACGGTTACAGTCACAGCTTTTATTGTTACGCATTTTATTGTTTTAAATGCTCGCGTAATAATCAGATAAAGTTTATTCGTATTTTTATAAATGAATTGTTGTGATTGTAACTGCGCTTAATATCATAATTAATGTTAACAATACCGGTACGTAACGGGCTGTTACACAAAGAACGGCTAATCATCAACAAACACTGTCCCATCCAGCAATTTGCACATCTTCTACACTCTATTGCCACCGCCACATCCCTTCACGCAAGAACCCAGCTCCAAAGGAATTACAAGACTGCCACTCCTCTTCTCCCTATAAATAGGACGTCCCACACACAAAAACATCATCGAATTCTGGAGGGATTGAAGTCCTAAAGGAAGAAGATCACCTAATAGTAGTAGTAGCTTAGTTTTATTTAAGTTGTAACTGTAACTAAGTGACAACCCCTCTTCTCTTCTCTGTATCAACCCTTAAGACTCCTCACGAGCATCAAACCATCCTTCTCCATTTTCTGTTTTTGTGTAAATCGTCTTTTAATTTAATATAAGTGTTTCTTCTTTTCGTTCCATTTGTTATCTCTAAGCTGAATCTCGGGTCTATGGAATTTCAGATTGGAATAATTATGTTTCAAATATCAGCCATGGGCTAAACTATCTGTGGAACGGATAAACTGCAAAACTCTTAAAGAACTATTTTCAAAACTCTTGACTGAAGCTTTTTGTATTTCTTTGGCTAAGTAAGCTATATTCAGTGTGTATCAATGGAAATTGAACACATACTGAGAAAGGAACTTCCATAAGGAAGGGATTTCAGACAGCTTTGCCATTGGGGGAAGGTAGTGTCATGGCAAAAACACTACTGGTCACCTTAGGAATAAGGGGCCAACTCGTCCATTTTAAGGTTCTGTAGTAAGTACCTGTTGGAGTCAATAGAGCCATAGGAATATGGAAACTTATGAGCCATCTAGTCCATGAGTTGAGGAATCAGAGTTCGCAGACAAGAAACTGGGACAAAGCCAAAAAGTCCTAGGTCTTGAGTAGAGAAAATAGCTATTTAAGAATGGAGCAGTGAATCCGTTCCTTCTGTTAAACTGTTTTAAAACCATCCACTTGTTGTCTCTTAATTATAATTATTTCTGTTTAAATATTTATACTTTATTTTAAGCTGTTATCTATCAAACTCCAATGAATATTATCTCCCATTGTCTCTTAATTATAGTTATTTCTGTTTAAATATTTATACTTTATTTTAAGTTGTTATCTATCAAATTCCAATGAATATTATCTCCCATTCTTCTAATCAGGAAGGATCACATACATAACGCAGCGAGCAATTGTTTGTCATCAAATTGAACTTACTGTTCCTAAGGAACGTTGTCAAGATAGTAAGGAACGTTTGACCAGACAGTTCATTCACTAACTTTTCTTTTCATTTTCATTCTTTATAAAACAGTATAAGACAATATCTAGAGTTCTATCCTCGTGGAAACGATAATCTGGGCCTTAATACACCCTTTATTACTTGATGCGTGCACTTGCGCACTTGGGTTGGAAGTAAGGGAGCGAATATGTGTTCTGTTTAGAACAGAGGAACGTCCCCCATTAGAACTTATCTTTTTCCACCATCAGCAAACCACCCAACAAGTTTTTGGCGCCGTTGCCGGGGATAGTAACACTAAATTTTGTTCTTAGTTATTGTTTTTAGTACATACCCTGTATATTTGACTTTACTTTTATTTTATTTTCACTAAATCTGCTGTATATATAATTTGTGTTTATGGTTTATGAGTGAAGAGTCAGAAACAGACTCTAACCACTCCAGTGAAGTACCTGAGTTTCCCTTTGATCCTGAACAGAACGTACTCTTCCTAGAAGAAGAAGGAATCTCAGGGAAGAAATTCTTGAAAACATGGCTGATCATAACAATAATGAAGATATTCCTCCTGAACAAAATTTCAGAACTTTGGCTGCTCCTTTCAGGAACAGACCAGACAGGGGAGTCATCCTCCTTCCTGTAGCACCCAATTTTGAACTAAAACCTATCATGTTTCACATGATTAGGGAAGCAGGGATTTTCAATGGACTCCCTGCAGAAGATCCTTACACACACCTCGCCACATTCCAGGATATTTGTGATAATTTCAAAGCCAAGGGTGTGACAAAAGAAAGCATGAGAATGAGGTGAGTCCCTCACTCCTTGGGCTTAAAAGAAAAAACATGGATGAAAACTCTCACCCCTGGATTAATCCACACATGGGAAGAGCTCTCTAACAAATTCATAGAGAGGTTTCTCCCTATGTCTCGACAAGCTAATGTTAGAGCAGAAATCTTTAACTTCAGAATGTTTTATGGAGAGAATCTATATGAGGCATGGGAGAGATACAAGGACATCATCAGGAAATGTCCAAACCATGGGGTAGAGAGTTGGGGAGTGTTACAATCCTTCTATAAGGGACTTGACCATACTTCTCAATCTCATTTAGATTTTGCTGCAGGAGGATATTTTTTTACAGGAACACTTGAATCCAGGTATGAAATCATAGAAAGAACTGCTAAAAGATGTCTCCAATGGCCAATAGACAGAGTGAATCCAGTGAGGAAGCCAGGCATGCTAGAACTGGATAAACAAACTGCCATGGAAGCCCAGCTAGCCTCACTCATGAATGAAGTAAAGAACCTGAAAGCTAACCAAGAAGCACCAAGGATGAAAGTCTTACAACTCATAGCAACTGAAACAGAACCATGCTCAGCCTGTGGTGACCTTCATGACTCAACAGACTGCCCATCCACCGCATTGGTGTGTTATGCAAAAAATTTTGGCAACAGAAACTTCACCAGAGACAATCAGCAAGCAGGACGCAATACCAATTCCGTTCCTGGATGAACTATATCCAAAGATCATAACCATAACCCCCAATGAAGGCCACCCATGAACCAAAGACCATTCAACACTCAGCAGCAGTATCAGCAAGGCAGCAGCAGCAGAACGTTTGAACAAAAGAGAAAAAACCATGTTCCATTCCACAGAGATGACCAGCGCATCAATAGCCTGGAAAACTATGTCAAGGAATATGTCACCAGGAACGATGCGGTGGTCCAGAACATTGAGTCCCATCTGGGACTGATTGCTGCCAATCTTCAAACAAGAACACCAGGATCACTGCCAGGGGACACTGAAGTTCCCTCAACCACTTCTGAATCCACTTAAGAGGTAAGTACCATGTCTAGCTAAAGACATTAAACTAAGCGCTTACTGGGAGGCAACCCAGTGTATGCATTTACTCTCTGACAAAGAGCAAAGTTTTGTGGTGGTTATCTTCAACCACATAAGCTCCCAAAAGGAGGGAACGTCTGATGTTCCACTCCAAAAAAGTCCAAATAAGATACGTTCCGTTCCAGGAACGTAGTTTTGGGGTGGTCCTTAACCACACAATCCCAATTAAAAAAAAATTATTTATATATATATTTTGCAAAATTATTATTTTAGTAAATAATAATTAGTTAGGTGATAGGTTAGTACGTCCCATTTCCTTTAGTTAAATTAGATTTACAGTTAACACCTTTGTATGTTATTTTTTCTTTTTATTTAGTTGTTTATTTATTTATTTAGGAAAAGACAAAGGGAACGTTCCCTAGGTTAGAAGATAAGAGTGACTGGGACACCTGTCCCAGCTGAGTCATTCAAAAAGATACGCAGCCATATCAAATTTGCACTTATTGCAAATCTTGAAAACGTGCTTAGAAAAAGCAACCGTCCCCTCAACCATTAAGACAACTGCACCCTTTTCTCTTCCTTCTCACCCACGTTCTAACCTAAAACTGTTCCATCTCCTGACCATCATCATCATCAGCTACAGCCCACTAACGTCTGACCACTCGTGCTGTAACGTCCCCATTCCACTACCTCTTCAACCTCCTCTCCTCAACCTCCACGTCCTAGAAAGCTCTTCGTTTTCCTCCTTCATTTTCTATTTAAACCCAACCTTTCCTTTCTAGGAGTCTTACTACTTCCATTTAACTCAGAACCTTTTCTCCCTCTGCATTGTGCTCTAACCTCCTTTCTGCTAAAGATGACTAAGCTATCAGTGAAGGTGACTCCTGTGGCCAGCCGTGGCCAAGAACCAGAGCTCACTGAACCCATCATTCATTTGTACCCAGAAAGAAACATATCCATAAGCAGGACAAACTGGTTCTGCCACCATTCGTAAAGAAAACCTTGATCAACCTCAAGTGGCTTCGTTTTGCCACTGACGATCGAGAGATGAATGTCTCCATAGTGGGAGAGTTCCTGTACCAGACGAGGAGGCTGCCTCAAGAAGATACCACTGATGTGGTCACGGTGAGGGGAAAACAAGTGTCATTTTCCCCCACTGATATCCAGGAAGTACTCTACCTTCCTACTGTTTCACACTATCCGTACCAGGAGTACACTGACAATAAGGAAGTGTCCAGCTTCCTGGGGGACCTGAAGGATACAGTAGCCATCAGGAAACCCATATACTACAAAGGGTCCCTCTGCAAGGGGAGCATGAAGGACATAGCCAGATTCTGGGCATTATTTGCCAATTCCAACATCACTCCCTCCACCCATGAAGCCTCTGCTACTTAGGCACTGCAAGTCCAAATTTACTGCATCATCAAGAACACTCCTTTTGATGCAGTACCCCTCATCTATAACAGCTTGAAAAGGGAGATGAGAAAGACCACAGTTTGCCTCCCCTATCTCATCACAAAGCTCTGCCTGAGAGCTGGAGTGGAAGCCCACGAGGATGACACATTAAAGGTAGCATCTATCATCGATGCTAAGACCTGGAAGGGTCTTAAAAGCACCTACATTGACACCACCCAACCCATTCCAGAAAGCCTCAGATGCACCACCACCACTGATGATGAGGAGGAAGCTCCTGTGGTCCCACAGAAGAAAACCACAAAGGCCACTCCTTCAAAATCCCCCACTTCTGCCCACGTTGCGGCAAGAAAAACTATCCCTCCTCCTACCAAGGTAAAGAAGGATGCCCCTGTTGCTACTGATGGCAAACAGGACAAGAAGAAATCTCCTGCCAAAGCTCCCCCAAGAAAGGGGGAACATTCGAGTCAGAGGCTGAAGAGAGCCTTCAGCAGCACCAAAAAGGCAGAGGGAGCATCATCTGAGAAACCCATCACCCTCTCTGATAAAGAGGAGGGCAGTGATGACAATGCACCTTTGGCAAAAAGGCTGAAGACTAGGAGGAAGTCGGCATCTAAACCAGCTGCCAAGGAGACGTCCCCAAGCAGCTTAGACTCCACATTCTCTGACGTTCCGTCTCCACCATCACTGTATTGGGGTAACCTTTAAGGCTGCCATTTCTGTATTGGGGTAAAGAGGAAGCATTTCTCTATCTTTGGGAACATTTTGATGAGAAATAACCCACCCTAAGAGATAAAGGAGCAACAATTGGAGGAGTCATTTTCGTGCACCTTGCTAGCCAGAGAAGGAGAGTAGTGTTAAAGCCTAGAAAGCCTCATCTTTTAAGTGTTTTGAAGCTTCAAGGTAAACCCCATAGCTTTTCCTTTGGATTCCCATGAAAATAACATGTTTGGGTATGTTAAATGAGGGATTTTGGATAACCTAAGTTGTAGAGGTTGTTAATATGTTTACAATATGTTGGAATACTGATTAAATGATTAAAAAAGCTTAGGAGATCATCAGAGGTCAATTATACCTTAAAAATCCAGTTTTCTACATTCTGTCAAAGAAGTAATCGATTATTGTTGCGACTCGGCAAGTGCACCGGTCGTAAAGTAATAAAGTGTACCAGAGTACGAGATCAATCCCACTAGAATCGAATTTTCAAGCACTATTTCACTAATTGTGTTTTAGTTGGACAATCAAGAATTGCATTTGAGAGAATTTGTAACTGAAGAATTTAAAATTAAAAACAAGTAATAGCACTCAATTAAAGAAAATTCAGAATTAAAAAAGACAATTGAAAAAGATGATGATTGATTAAAGAATTAAAACAAGCTTAGTTAGGGTTTCGACTTCCCCCAATATCCTCGTTATGTTATGAATTAAACAGTCAAGAACCTTTTCTTAATATAATGCCAATCAATTCTATCTAAGTTAATTTCGGCTCAATTCCTTGTTACCCTAAATCTATGTGATCTTGAAAGAACTCTAGTGTAACACCCTTCCTTGTATGCATCCAAGAGAGTTTGTTTGCTAAGCGGAATTAGAGTTCTTTCGACATATTTTAATTACTGAAAAATCATTTTGATGTTGCTAATGAAAACTTATACTTGAAATCAAGTTCCTTACACAAATCAGAGTACGCTTTCAAAATTTCTTAAGTTGCTGAAAATATTATTTTCCTGGTAGACGTTGCTGTCTTGCAAAATTCGTGTAAAATCCAGTTTTCCAAATTCCATTGTAACATTTACATAATCTGAAAATAGGCACGTGGGGCTTCGCGTGCATATAAAATATAAGTCAATCGGAGGTCTGTAGCCCCACTAAATATAATTCGCAAAGTGCTCGCAAGACTGTTTAAAACCAAAACTTAAATAAAACGTCAAAAATTATTTTCGCAAAACGTTTATAGAATTTGTTTCCAAAATATTTGCTGATCATAAAAGTCTTAAAACAGCAATAAAATCATAATCCAACAATAATCCAAACTATTCAGCTTAATACAATCATCCAACAAATAAACAGCAAAAGTCCAGAGAGCAACACATAACAGTAGATATCCATATAATCATGTCTTCATATGCTCTCCCGTCCTCCTGCCATTTTGTAAAAATAGCAGCCCCAAAGGAGTGAGAAAAATCTCAGTAGTGTGGCAACAAAACCAGTAATGCAACTGTACTAACTAAATACAGAATTACAAAACAGTCACATCATTAGTTCGAATCCGTCAAATACCAATCATAACCATATTGCGTATATAACGCCAGAAGTACTGATAATATTGCATATATAACGCCAAGAGTACTAATCATATTGCGTATATAACGCCAGAAGTGTACGTTCATAGCACTACGGTGCATGTATCACTAACAGACACAGTGGATATTCCTGGGTGGCTTCAACAGAAGGATTCCAACTGTGACCTATGCGGACGGAAGCCAAGTGTCCCATACCCTGGTACCGAAGGGATGCCTATATGATGCGTGCTCAAACGTATGCATACTTCTCATAATTATTTTCAGATGTCAACATGAAACTCATGCATGTATGCTATGTCATGGATCACACACGAACATACAGTTAAAAATCATGAATGTGTATGCATGACTAGATAATAATCAAGATACATATATCTCATGGATTCAAATATCAGAATGCTGTATAACAAATATTCTCCACAAATCTAGCATATTATATCCATGAACAGAATACGAATATCGTATACAGAATCCAGATCCAAATCATGAGAGCAACAATTCATAATCCCATAGACTAGCTAGTAGTCACAGAAGGTAATGCCACCCGACAGTTACCTCTCTTGTCACAAATATTTCCAAACAGCCGCAATGAGTTATGCGCACCTAAGCAAGAACATACCAAATCAGAATTATACGTCGTATTTTTCCTATACATCACATAGTGTTTCCATTTTTCCTAGTCATTTGTTCACATCCGATTTCATGGTTCCATTACTAGTTAAGTTTTCTGACTTCATATTAAATTATCCGCTTCTAAACAGCGAAAATCTGAAGTTTCATTTGCATTCAGATTCGGTTCCTGAGGTCATTAACTAGTGACCTAATATTTTCAATTATATTTATTCTTTTCTTCAAGGCTAGGGTGCGCCAATGATGCCCTCAACATGTTGTCCATAAAGGTTTGACAAGTGACTCACATCTACTTGTGATTATTCAGTTCTAAGTAGGGGTGTTCGCGGTCTGGATTAGATCGGTTTTAGAAGCAAAACTCATCCGATCCAATCCCTTCGGTTTGATCATGTAATCATCCATTCGGTTTAGATTTTTTTTCAAATCCGATCCGATCCAATCCAATTTTTTTCGGTTTGGATTGGATCGGTTTTCGGTTTTTTGAATATCCTAAAATTAGTTTCATGATTATTGTACAAATAACATCTTTTGTATATATTGGCTTTGTAAAAAAAAAAAAAGTTGAAATATAAAAATATCAATAAACAATACTATAATTGATGAGACGTGACTAAGTTTTTTCTTGGGTTTAGTTGATGAGTTAATGGGTCTTGAGTTTAGAAATTTTTAAGCTATGATTGGAGAAAGGACAAGTAGGTAGAGGATAATTAATATATTGGATCGGTTTGGATTGGATCGGTTTTCATCAACCCATCCGAAAACTGATCCAATCCAATTAAAATTTGCGGTTTTTTTTCGGTTTTCAATTTTTCGGTTTTCGGTTTATTCGGTTATCGATTTTTCGGTTCGGTTTTTGCGGTTTGAATTGGTTTGGATCGGTTGATGAACACCCCTAGTTCTAAGCTAATCCAATAGCAGAAGCAGGGAATAAAATGATGCACATGACTCCCTTAATTTCCTGCAGCAGCTGCAAGTAACCAGTGAGGAAAGAACGACAAAAAAACTCATATTCCTTGGTAATAAGGCAGACTGAACAAACAGGGAAGAGAAGGAACGCTTGAAACTCAACCTTACCTCCAAGACTACAGCAAGGTTAGCGCTACAATTCAAGCAGCAGCCTCCCACTGCACCACTCCAAGAAATCGAGCTTGTGACTCCTTGGGTATGTGTCTTCGTCTGGTTAGGCAAGGAAGAGTGGAAATAAGTGTTGGTTCCAGGCTGCATGCAAACAGAAACCTTCACCCAGCCGAACAGAGGAAGATGAACAATGAGATAGGGGAATAGAAGGAACACCTCATCTCCTTGTTGGTTAAGTTTCGGCCGAACCAAAGAAGAGAAAGGGAGATGAGTTCTATTTGTACTCCACATGCGGAAAAGATTCTCATCCTACCGAGACGGAGAAGATGAACCGAGGAGTAAAGAAGATGCTACACCTCTTGGCTTATTGGTACCCATCCGAACTCATAAAAAGGAAAAGTGTATTGGAGTGGTTTATCTTCTTTTTACATGCTCACGGTCTGTGGAAAATTGAGGGAAAGATGCAAGTCTATTCCTCCTTGATGTTCTTCTTTGTGGGTGTAAGAACCTGCACCGTTAATTAAGGAATTTAATTAATAAATTACGAGAAAATAGGAAATGATTTCATAATTGACCCTAATAATTATTTATGAGGCTTAATAATCGTAATAAGTGATTAAGAATGTTGAAAGTCGCTCTTCGGAAGAAAAGTGCAGATACTGGTTCTGCTAGTCGGTATAAATGCGTGCCGAAAAAGTATCCCGAAAAATTAATGTAAGTGCATGATAATTACTAGAATAATATGTAGGACTTGTAAACCGAGTTTCAAGTCCAGAAAATGAGAACTGGTGCTGGAAACCGGTACTGGCTTGCAAAAGCGCGTACCGGAAAAGTGCTCAGAAAATTATAAGAAAAATATGATAAATCTTAGAAAATTATGCAGTTTCATAATCCAAAGTTTGGGATTAAAATGCTAAGCGTAGCAATTAAAGTTAATATTGTGTGTTAATTGGGTAAGTGGCTATAAATACCCTTGTTAAGGGCACAAAGCCCTAGGTTTTCTGTTGCTACGTGAATGCTGGAGTGGCTGGTCAGTTGCTACTGTTCCATTGAGCTTTCTTCACCATTTTGGAGATCAAGTGTCAATTTTGCTTGGTTTCTTCACCTCCAAACACTTGAGCCTTGTGTGAGTGGTCATTGTGAGTGTGAAAGGAGCACCTTTTCTGAGTTGTGGTGGCTGTGGGAGCTGAGGTTTTTTCTGGTTTGGTGGCATTCTTGTTGAGGAGTGTTGTGCTTGGCTTGTGAGGCTTCAAGGAGCTTCATTTGTGAAGAAAGATCCTTGCTTGGGTGGTATTTTCGTACACCCTTGAAGTCAGCACCTTGGGAGCTGATTGTGAGCTCCAAGAGCACCTCCAACCTCTGTTTTGAGCTTTGGTAAGCCTTGTCACCTTTGGTCTTGAGTCTTTGAACTTAAAAATGAAAGCTTGATGCATGTTAAGGCTTAAAGATGATAACTTGTTGTGGGGTAATGTTACACACCTAGAAATGCATGTTTAGGTGCTTTAAATCGTTAAAAACCCAACCTTGGAATGATATCTTCACGAAATGCATTTTCTGCATTCTGTCGTGAAATATCCGGATATGTGCCCGATGAATATCCGGATATGTGATATCCGGATATGGGTTTTGAGTATCCGGATACTAGGTATCCGGATATGGGATTCTGGATATCCGGATATTCTGGGATTTCGTAGAACAGTAACTGTGCTGTGTGTACAGTAGGCTATTGGGGGTTTGTGGACCCTAGATTGATGAAGTTGAACTTCTGTAATTAATGAACTAAGTCAGAATTAAGTGATTAAGGACTTATGGCTTGGTATGGAGCCTTAAGACGTAAAACGTAAGGAAAGGTGTTGCCTTTAAGTTATATGCGTGTGTTGCATTATTATTGATATAGTATTGGTCCATAACAGATTGTGAATCTGCTGTGTTTGGACTTTGAGTTGTGGACTCTTGGCTTTTGGAGTTAGCCTGCAAGGTAAGCTTTCGTGTCCTCGGTTTAGCCATGTTGTGGTTCCACCATGTCCCATGGGGGTATGGTTTATGCATGTTGTGTACATGCTTTTGGATATTTGATATGTTGAATGAACTTTACATGTAATGGCTTTTAATATGCATGTGTTGTTTCATCTTGACGGGAAGCCTGAGTATGTAGCGCCATACAAGAGGGTGTACCGGGGTGAATGCAAGTGGTACTTGCACGGTGTGTAGGTGATAGACGTATACCTGCACTGTCTCTGGCCAGTAGATTAGTATTGACACACATGACATGATTATCTGCTGCAGTGCATCGTTTTAGAAATGATAAATGATAAACTGCTTTTGAACTTATATTGCACATGCAAGTGAGCTTGGAGTGGAAGATCCTTGAGGACTCACTGACTTACTGAGATTTCTAGATTAGAGATCTTACCCCACGTTTGGAGAATGCTTATTTCAGGATCAGGTAGTATGGGTACTGATGCCTCAGGCGGCGGGAGGCCGGAGCTTAGCTGATTATGTTGTCTCTGCTTGTTTGTTAGCATGACTGGATTTGGATGCTGTTTATGTTTTCCGCTATTTATGATATGATATGTTGAGACTGATGTTAGGCATGTTGCCTTATTTGAGTGAGCATGTGGATTGTCCATGACACTTTCTGTTAGTACTTTTAGTTTGGAGTTGTATAAACTGTTAGATGGTCCGGTCTACGTTGTTGTAGTTCCGTGACTATAGCCACACTTATATTATCTATGTTATGAGGTATTTCAGTTAGCTGTTTTATTGCAATTACATACAGGCGATGTTTTATTAATTGATTATTAAGCAAGTTGGTAATGTTAATGACATCATAATTGAAAAGAAAAAGTAATTCCGCATTTTAATTAAGCGCAGCTTAATACGATATTATGATAACATTACCGGATATATATACGGGGTGTTACGGTGGGCTTACGGTTTGAGAGGGGAAGGGACTGAGTTTGACTCCAAATGAAAGACTACAACTTCAACTTTGTAATTCCCTGAACTTGCGCCTAAGGAGGGAATTGAGAGGGATTAAGACTGACTTTTTTTAGAAATACAATGACCAGCAGTCAACTGGCTTTGTCTCCACCTAATGCGCATGGAAGAGAAGGATAAGGATAGCTGTAGATGGCCACCTGTCACGTCTTGACCAATGTGAATTACCCATTCAGATTTCATTTTGACACTTAGAGATTAACTAAAGGCTAGGGGTAAAGCTTTTGGGCTGATTAGAGTCCTCTAAAAGAGGTTGGGCCGTAGCCCTTGATGTATTAATGAGTCCCAATTTAATCTTCTAATGAATCACTTCTCTCATGTAACCCACTAATAGTTATTATTTCATGTATCTACTAAGTAGTCACTAAATATTATCTAGGATTTCATTGTATGTTGCACTTTAAATATTTTCCTAATAATTATTATTTCCTACAAGGTTCACTTATCACTATATATATATATATATATATATATATATATATTAATTATTAATTCATGTTCCCAATAGGTATTAATTAGAATTCCTACCTATATTATAATTAATTGTAATTCTACCCCTTTTTACCAGTGTCATGAATCTTTTAAAATCTTCACATATGCTCGCCTATGATAAACAAAAAACAATTTTCCCACTTAAATTAATCCCGCTCTACACATAAATTTAATTCGAATTTCAAGTATGATACCCACTCTTAATTATAATTTATAGAAGTTCCTAATTATGCGGGATGTCACACTCTCCCCACCAAATTTTGAAGTTTGTCCCCAATCTTGTTCCTACCATTCTGAAATCTGCTTAAATCTAATGCATAACACAATTACACTATGCCATACAGTTTATTACATTCAGACAGACACCTATAAAAGTCATCAAACATCTCAGAATATTACAAGCAAATTTGTACTTTACATGATCATTAAATAATATAGATATAACACATGTTCGTTCGTATGGAAGGAATAACAAAAAGAAAATAATCTTTCTAAGCTTAATCATGATACGAGCAATTTCCTGAGTTCTTTTTAAACATCAACAACTACCATAACACACCAGTGGAATAAACGGACAAAATCTTACTAAACCAAGAAACTCCAGCTATAAAAAAAACTGTAATAGAGCTCAGGGTGTTAGTGCATAATTAATAGAAAACTACACAAATCCATTTGCAAAACACTTCTTTACTTTATAAACTTTAACAATTACTACTAGTGTAGGTATATAGGATTAAACTTTTATTCACCCAATTCCAAACTATAACCTATGAAGTAAAACATGACAATAAGCAGAGGGCTTCTCAAAATTTCTATATCATCACTAACCCCTGACGTCACCCCATACTACTACTCACTAATCATAAATTTAAAGTTTTCACATAACAATGCAATTAGCAACTAATAGCTTAAATGAGGAGGTTTCGTATACTGTACGGTCCCATCTAATACTACGTAATATTATCACCTATTCCCTGCGCAGAATATAAAGCTATTTAACCAGAACCTCAATTTACAACTGTTTCGTCTTTGCAATGTACATGTTACAATTTAGTAGTGCCATTACTTCCTAACTTAATTCTTATCAATGACAACAACTCAGTTCACCCACTAAACACATCCCACATTCACATAATATTTAGAATTTTACATTAATTACTTTACTCAGTAGTATCAAAACTAGAATTCTATACCTATAAACCTTCAGAAAGTCAAGCAGTAAAACAACACACATTACACTCCAACTTTTCAGTGAGAGAAATTTCCTAAAAATCACAAAACTTCTCTTCTACTTTTTATTCATATCATGGCGAGTGGTACCCCTAACACAGTTCATCAAAACACCCTCATGAGGAAAACTTCCTCGAGCTTTCTGATGTCCTAGGTACCTCAGATGTAATTGACTTCACTGATCAGAGGATCCATTGACCATGATATGAACTTTCCAACCATTGACACATTTTACAATCTTGAAACACTATCAAACATAACCCATCAAAACAGACCAAGCATTCACAATCCATGTTCACAAGAATCGTATTCAAAGTTCCTAAATGTAGTTAAACTTGCATTCAAGAGACAAATAAAATTTATGGTATGAGACCTCATGCATGAAAAGCACCAAATCCAAAGTTCCTCAAACATTTGGCTATTTTCATCCATACAAGCAGCATTACATCTATTCGATAGTAACATTTTAGAGATAACAATAACTAAGCATGATGTACCCAAAACAAATATCAAACTTTTAAAACATGGAATTTACAGCAGCGCATTTAATTCACAGATTAAAGATTATATTGATTAGACAGCAATTAAACAACATTAGGGTGTTCACGTTAAGTTCAACTTTTAAATCACATAATCAGCTCTTAGGTTAAACGTCCAAAGAACTATGCAAGTATAACAAGAGAGTTCCTAATTATTACCATCTCTAGTAGCATATCAAAATAATTAACAGTTCCCAACAAACAGGTTAGAAGGAAAAAATATTCATATTAATCTATACCTAGAAGTTTGAACTCACATGCAATTAAATCAGATAATAGTTTATCCCAATCTTTAACATAAAACAAAATTTATAGATCCGCTGTTTCCCATTAATAGTTCAATCAAATCATGCAAGGGACAGATGCAATTTAAGGATTAATGCTCATGGCAAAATGTATATATATATATATATAGATAGTTTTTCTTTTTAACCTGCTATATCTACTCATCTCTGTCGGTCATTTCTAACAGTGTTATTTTCATGATAGCAGGGTCACGATTGCAAAATAGTTCAAGTGTAAAGTGAAGAACATCTTTTTCTTGATTTTGATGCTAAAAATATGTCATAAAAATACACACATGCTGATTTGATTAATCATTTCTTTATGGCACCACTAGACTAGAGAGATTACAACAACACAGATTTAGTTATCCAAATTCACCTACAACTCCCATTACTGAAAATAACAGCCACCATCATCTTCTTTCGAAAATAAGTAAAATAAAGGTATATTATGTCGTCAATACAAGCAATGTTCAACATGTTCAACACCAATGGCTTTTACATACACTTCGATAAAAAAATTCATGGGAGAAGCTACCAAAGTTTATGAACGTTGGCAATCAGTAAACATTAAATATTTAATGGATTTGCTTACTTCAAAAATGAACTTAAATAAAATCGGTTTGCATTGTTAATAGACTTGCAATATTTAAAAATTTGGGATACTCATGCTATCAAAATTTCAGCTGTATAAATACTCACAATTTAAAATAGAATCACAGTGCTCAACAATTTCAGTTTTAAGTCACTCTATAGGAAGATTGGATCATGCAGTTTTAATGAGTATTTCATGTGACCAAATTAATATAATAGCATTCGTAAAATAGACCAAACCTAAAGTCCCAAGTCCCAACAGATATCAAATTTTCGAGCCACAATTAAAAGAAACTAACCGGTATAAGCTCATAACAGTCAAAGCAATTAAACAGTCAATTTTCAACCTCTCTATTTAATCACATTGTATCATTAGTGCAGATTTTCCATATCCATACACGGTTAGACAAACATTAAAGTAACCAGTTAGAACCTTCTGATGCTTGAATATTAATTTTAGCAAAGTGTCAATTAGTCAACATAATAAAACATACCAAATAAGGTGCAGTTCCATGTAATTTGCCATTTACCTGTTCAGTCCACTATATTCTAAATTCAATTCAGATAACCTTTCTTTAATGGTGCATTCAGTTCCAATATAATGTTAAAAATCTAGACCGACAAATTCATATAAACACTGTTATTATACTCAGAGACCATAAACTATATGCAAATCTAAAAGTGGTTAAAATCATACCAGCAATCCAACACGTATGAACTAAAATGACAAGTATCACTCTCATAAAGGACAGGAGGTGGGAGTCAAGTACCCTCCTCCACACATCACCACTTTGTTTTACAGCTTCTTTCTCAAGAATGATGTCTAGTGCCAATTCACCATTAGAAAATTTGTACAGGCTTAGGGTCCACAGGTTGGAGTCTCACTTAACCCCAATTATTCTTCATAGGGTATTAACTTTGTGTAATCTATCCCCACACACAGCTCGTTCCCACACAGTTTTAAGGGTAAGAAATAAGTTTTCCTGACTGCTAGTTAACTACATAAATTATCCATCTTCTTTTACTGCTACCCTTACTCGGTTATGGAACCTAACGGAATTAGTGAAAAGAACTACTACTTTTATTATACAGCGATATAGCACAATCACAACATACAAGAAAATGTCACAGATTACTAAGGCAAATATGTAACAGCAATGATTCTGTACGGCTCAAGGCATCACTCATTGAACATTATCTCAAACATAGACATGAATATAACCTTCTATATAATTCATAGAGAACAGAATTGACATTTAACTATTAATGCAAGTAGCAATTTAGTATTTCACACACGGTGTTCCGACACAAGTATATCCTGTGATAACCATGATTGTGCACACACATCTTGCGCGACAGTGAGTTGATCAGGCTCACCACCTAGCAAGGGAATTGGCACAGCCATGCTTAATACGGTGTACTACCAGTATCATCACCTCCAAATATCAGGTAATTTTAACCAGTAACCCATTCACAGCTAAGTCCAAACAGCAACAATGCAACGAACATATACATTTAATCAAGAAATTCAAACAATGACCATTCATCAACCAAGTACAAACACATTTATTTCATCAAACACAGACACCTTGAATCAAAACTGCTCTGATACCAATTAGTGTAACACCCTCCCTTGTATGCATCCAAGAGAGTTTGTTTGCTAAGCGGAATTAGAGTTCTTTCGACATATTTTAATTAATGAAAATATCATTTTCCTGGTAGACGTTGCTGTCTTGCAAAATTCGTGTAAAATCCAGTTTTCCAAATTCCATTGTAATGTTTACATAATCTAAAAATAGGCACGTGGGGCTTCCGTGCATATAAAATATAAGCGAATCAGAGGTCTGTAGCCCCACTAAATATAACTCGCAAAGTGCTCGCAAGACTGTTTAAAACCAACACTTAAATAAAACGTCAGAAATTATTTTCGCAAAAAGTTTATAGAATTTGTTTCCAAAATATTTGCTGATCATAAAAGTCTTAAAACAGCAATAAAATCATAATCCAACAATAATCCAAACTATTCAGCTTAATACAGTCATCCAACAAATAAACAGCAAAAGTCCAGACAACAACACATAACAGTAGATATCCATATAATCATGTCTTCATATGCTCTTTCGTCCTCCTGCCATTTTGTAAAAATAGCAGCCCCAAAGGGGTGAGAAAAATCCCAGTAGTGTGGCAACAAAACCAGTAATGCAACAGTACTAACTAAATACAGAATTACAAAACAGTCACATCATCAGTTCGAATCCGTCAAATACCAATCATAATCATATTGTGTATATAACGCCAGAAGTACTGATAATATTGCGTATATAACGCCAAGAGTACTGATCATATTGCGTATATAACGCCAGAAGTGTACGTTCATAGCACTACGGTGCATGTATCACTAACAGACACAGTGGATATTCCTGGGTGGCTCCAACAGAAGGATTCCAACTGTGACCTATGCGGACGGAAGCCAAGTGTCCCATACCCTGGTACCGAAAGGATGCCTACATGATGCATGCTCAAACGTATGCATAGTTCTCATAATTATTTTCAGATGTCAACATGAAACTCATGCATGTATGCTATGTCATGGATCACACACGAACATACAGTTAAAAATCATGAATGTGTATGCATGACTAGATAATAATCAAGATACATATATCTCATGGATTCAAATATCAGAATGCTGTATAACAATTATTCTCCACAAATCCAGCATATTTTATCCATGAACAGAATACGAATATCGTATACAGAATCCATATCCAAAGCATGAGTGCAACAATTCATAATTCCATAGACTAGCTAGTAGACACAGAAGGTAATGCCACCCGACACTTACCTCTCTTGTCACAAATATTTCCAAACAGCCGCAATACAACCTCCACTCAAGAGTTATGCGCACCTAAGCAAGAACATACCAAATCAGAATTATACGTCGTATTTTTCCTATACATCACATAGTGTTTCCATTTTTCCTAGTCATTTGTTCACATCCGATTTCATGGTTCCATTACTAATTAAGTTTTCTGACTTCATATTAAATTATCCACTTCTAAACAGCGAAAATCTGAAGTTTCATTAGCATTCAGATTCAGTTCCTAAGGTCATTAACTAGTGACCTAATATTTTCAATTATATTTATTCTTTTCTTCAAGGCTAGGGTGCGCCAATGATGCCCTCAACATGCTGTCCATAAAGGTTTGACAAGTGACTTACATCTACTTGTGATTATTCAATTCTAAGATAATCCATTATGTAGAAGCAGGGAATAAAATGATGCACATGACTCCCTTAATTTCCTGCAGCAGCCGCAAGTAACCAGTGAGGAAAGAACGACAAAAAAAAACTCATATTCCTTGGTAATAAGGCAGACTGAACAAACAGGGAAGAGAAAGAACGCTTGAAACTCAACCTTACCTCCAAGACTACAGCAAGGTTAGCGCTACAATTCAAGCAGCAGCCTCCCACTGCACCACTCCAAGAAATCGAGCTTGTGACTCCTTGGGTATGTGTCTTCGGCTGGTTAGGCAAGGAAGAGTGGAAATAAGTGTTGGTTCCAGGCTGCATGCAAACAGAAACCTTCACCCAGCCGAACAGAGGAAGATGCAAGTCTATTCCTCCTTGATGTTCTTCTTTGTGGGCTTACGGTTTGAGAGGGGAAGGGACTGAGTTTGACTCCAAATGAAAGACTACAACTTCAGCTTTGTAGTTCCCTGAACTTGCGCCTAAGGAGGGAATTCAGAGGGATTAAGACTGACTTGGTTTAGAAATACAATGACCAGCAGTCAACTGGCTTTGTCTCCACCTAATGCGCATGGAAGAGAAGGATAAGGATAGCTGTAGATGGCCACCTGTCACGTCTTGACCAATGGGAATTACCCATTCAGATTTCATTTTTACACTGAGATTAACTAAAGGCTAGAGGTAAAGCTTTTGGGCTGATTAGAGCCCTCTAAGAGAGGTTGGGCCGTAGCCTTGATGTATTAATGAGTCCCAATTTAATCTTCTAATGAATCACTTCTCTCATGTAACCCACTAATAGTTATTATTTCATGTATCTACTAAGTAGTCACTAAATATTATCTAGGATTTCATTGTATGTTGCACTTTAAATATTTTCTTAATAATTATTATTTCCTGCAAGGTTCACTTATCACAATATATATATATATATATATATATATATATATATATATATATATATATATTAATTATTAATTCATGTTCCCAATAGGTATTAATTAGAATTCCTACTTATATTATAATTAATTGTAATTCTACCCCTTTTTACCAGTGTCATGAATCTTTTAAAATCTTCACATATGCTCGCCTATGATAAACACAAAATAATTTTCCCACTTAAATTAATCCCACTCTACACATAAATTTAATTCGAATTTCAAGTATGATACCCACTCTTAATTATAATTTATAGAAATTCCTAATTATACGGGATGTCACATCTAGTTTCCCGATTATTCCCCAAGAAAACATGCATTAAGATCAAGAATTTCAAGATTGCACAATTACCCTATGTCTATCCGTAGATCACAAGAATTATGATAAATTTACCAAGTCAGGGTTCATGCACCAACATCCCTATTGTCATACAATTCCCCTAAATCATTCTATAAGGAGCAAACTCATAGAAAGCATTAAAGTTTAGCCTAGCATACTGAATTCAAAAACAATAATAAATAAAAGATAACCCTAAGCCTCCTTGGTGTGATGTTGACTTGGTTCCTCAGTGTTCCAGGGCTCCGCAACAGGATTCCACCTTCAGGTCTCTATGTAATTTTCTGGATTTGTGAATTGGTGTTTGGTCTGTCCCTCAGCTCCCTTTTTATAACCATTGAAGCCATATCCTTTATCGAATCCTCCAACGAATCCCTAACAGATTTGCAATCAATTCTATAACTGTTGTTAGTATATGGATGTCCTAGAGACAATCTTTTGATTAGATTAGGACATTTGTATACCTTTTATATTGCCGCAAATAAATAATAAGCACTCTTTATCTTGTTTCATATTTTGTCTCAATATCATTGTTTATATATTATATGAGTAACTGGATAAACCCCTTGGAATAGAATGAGTATCTCTTGAGTATCTGTGAAGAGATCACGATCATGAGGATTCGAGGATACCGGATGTTTATTCCTAATTTTATGTTCCTAGTCTAGAGACACTGAGAATGGGAATCAGTAATCTCGGGTAAGACTAGCACGGCTTATCTACTTGTATTCAGATACAAGGTAAAGACCTCGTGAGCTACAGATATGGAGATGTTTTAGCTAAAGTCGTGAGTGGACCTATAAGGGTATAGCTCGCACTGAACAGACCCACAAAGAGGCTCTATGAGGAAATCTCACAAATAGTATCATCAGAGCAGCTTTTTATTATTTGGGTATGCCTTTCCTTAGGCCAAAAGTTTTCACCTAGACTATGTTCTAGATGCATGTTTTGATTGTATACCTCGTCTGCCTGAAACATGGAGATTCATAGGTATACATTTGGGCATGTCTTGAAAGAACACAAGCCTAGGGTGATAAGCTGAAGGAATTCGTCAAATCTCTGTGAGGGATTAGGTTATCTGTAAACTGGAGAAATCGGGATGACATTTACGGGACTCGGGAATCTATGCATAGTAAAAGGGATCAAGAGATGATCTGCCTTTAGAGTCAGTAAATTGAAGATTCCCTATTTCGAATTAAAGCTTACCCTAAACCGCAAGGGTTGATACATCTCCTCACCCTAGGTTTAATGGGAAGGTAACTGAGACGAAAGGAAATACATTCGGTAGCCAAATACATTTAATAGGATGATCATATCATTAACCTAACTAGCTCTAGGGCAACAAAGCATTGCTAGTGCTCTGTGTTGTCATTAAATGGGTTGTGGTCTTATTGGGCCCAAACCCATTTATGTCAGTAGCTAAGTTGGGCCTAATGGGTCACACACAAACACCTTATTGTCTTGACATTATAGCATTAAAGGTTTTGGGCCTAATAATGGTTGTTAGCCCAAGAAGAAGCTTGGATGCCCACCTTAGAGGGAAAAAGGCGCATAGATTGTTGTAATGGGCTTGGATGGTCCAAGATATTATTAATTAATTTAATTAGTTAAATTAATTATCTAATGTTTAAATTTAAAATTTAAATTATGAATTTGAATTAGGAATTTAAATATTTGAATACTTAAATTAGAATGTTCAAATTTGAATTGGCTATGAAAGGAAGTTTCATAACAAAAGGAAAGGATAAGATCTTGATAGTATCTTGTCAAGATCAAATCCCAAGTATCAAGAGGAGATCTTTGGACATCATCAGTGATGATTGGGGCGCTGATTTGGTGGCTTAATGATGGTCATTTAATCAGCAAATCAAGCTCTATTCAGATTTGGTTGGTTGTGAAAATATTTGATTTAGTTGTATTAATTTGAATTGCAACTAATCAATATTTTTGGAATGATTTTGGGCTGATTGGGGCGCATAATATGGCTGATCATATAATGGTTATTAGGTCAGAATATTGGCTAGGTGCAGACTTAGTTTTAAGATGATAGGATAGGAGTTTGTTGACTAGATTTGATTTGCAACAACTTCACTCTTTCCTCCACAAAAAGGGCGTTCCATGATCAGACTTTTGGTGAAAAATCTGATTCAAATTTATTCCTCTTTCATCTCCTTAAGTCTTTCCTTTTGTGATATTCTCCTTAGGGTTTTTGGAAAATAAAAAGGCCATTCTCTTCTACAATTTGTGCGCTAATCTATGTGAGTTTTATGGCTGAAAATTCTCTCATCTAAACATAATAAAACCGAGCTTCCTACCTCTTCACAAGGGACGCCTAGCTTGCTTCTTTGTGGTGTTCGAATTGGTGGCTTTTCAAGAAGAGTTCTTGCATCTTGACAAAGGGTGCTGTGGATCAACATTAGAGGGTTTGAACCTTCAAGCCTAACACTGATCACCTTCGAGTTTTGAGTTACGAACAAGGTATCTCTCTGTCCTAGCGTATGTATCTTGATTGGTATGTGTGTTTCCGCTCTGAAAAATTTTGTTTTCATCCTCACATGCCTACGGCCTTCAAGGCTCTTTCTTTCAAGTGGTATCAGAGCTCGATTGCTTTACCATAGACGGGTGATGGTACTTTGTTTGTAAACATTTATTCTTCACGGTCAAAAATTCTTTAAAGATGTTAAAGATTGATTCTTTGCATATATAAAATGTCAAAGATTGTTCTTTCATGAATTTGATTAATATGATTATGATGTTCATATATCTACGTGTACTCATGGTTTGGTTTCTTTATGATTCTTTGTGAAAGTTTTCAAAAGAAACATTTTTTGGAAAGGAATATGATTTGGCCATGATGTGAATATTCAAATGCCTTGTTTTCTCCGTGATCTTATGGCATATCTCGACTACATGTATAAAAGAAGGGTTCTTGATTTTGTTTGAATTGTTAAAAAAATTTGTGATAAAATTTCTAATAAATGAGCATGTATGGTTCGGCCATAATGAGATTATAGTTATATGTATGATTTAATTTTTGTGTTCTTCGAGAAAGAATTAACAAAGATTTGAATTATGTATAAAGATTCATGATTTGGCCATTTGGAGAAAGTTAGGAAATTTTGAATTTTGATTCTTGTTTTGATATTTTAATTGTTAAATTATCAAAATATATGTGAGAATATATTTAATATAAAATTGTGTGCTTGCAAGTTGTTTAACTTTTCAGGTGCAAATTGGAAGGGGATGGTCATGGTGTTAAGAATAAACGTTAAATGTCAGTTTAGTTTTTAATGGGTTTAATTAAGCAGTCAGTTTAATTTTTAATGATTTTAAATTTGTCAGTTATGGATAGTTTATAAGTCATAAGTTTAGCATTTAATTTTAGGAGTTTTGAAAGTTAAGAGTCAGTCGTTATGTTTTGTTATTAAGTTTGCTTTAATTGTGGTTTATGGCTATTTAGTGTTGCAGTTTTATAAAGGAAAACTATAGCCTATAAATAGTCTAGTATATTGTTTGAGAAACATAGAATTGAGAAGCAACGAAGTTTAGTAAAATATTTTACAGAAGTTTGTTCTCTTTCTCCACAAGTCCTCACGACATTCTTGAATAGTTGTTTTATTTGTTGATTTTGTATTTGAGCGATCCTACAAATTGGTATCAAAGCTATGGAAAGTGTAAGTAATATGGCGTTGCCTAAATTGACAAAAGGGAATTACGAGAATTGGAGTATCCAGATGAAGGCTCTTCTCGGTTCCCAGGAAGCTTGGGAGGTCGTCCAGGAAGGCTTTGCAGAACCAGCGACCACCGCAGGATACACGGCGGCCCAAACTAGAACGTTGAAAGAGACACGTGCAAAGGACAAGGCAGCGTTGTTCATGCTCTTTCGAGCTGTAGACGAGTCCGGCTTTGAAAAGATAGCGAATGCGGAGACCTCAAAGGAAGCGTGGGACATTCTGGCAAATGTCTATAGAGGAGCCAACCGAGTTAAGCAAGTTCGGCTTCAAACCCTTCGTGCCGAGTTGGAAGGAATGAAGATGAAGGACACAGAAGGAGTATCCGAGTTCATTACTCGTGTTCAAACCATTGTTAATCAATTGAAACGAAATGGAGAAGATGTAGCGGACACCAGAGTGGTGGAGAAGATCTTGAGATCTTTGACCGACAGCTTTGAGAACATGGTATGTGCTATAGAAGAATCCAAAGATCTAGCTACGCTCACCATTGATGAGCTAGCCGGTTCTCTTGAAGCGCATGAGCAACGGAAGAAGAAGAAGAAGGAGACTCTTGGACAAGCACTTCAGACCAAAGCAACACTTAAAGATGAGAAGGCTCTCTATTCTCAAAACTTCCGAGGTAGAGGACGTGGTCGCGGTGGACGAGGCACTGGCCGTAATGGTAGAGGCCGAGGCCGAAGTCAAGAAGGTTGTAATGATGAGGTAGGACAATCAAGTCAACAGAACTGGCGTGGAAGAGGAAGAGGTCGACGAGAAGGACGATCATATTATTCCAACGTCGAGTGTTACAAGTGTGGCAAGTTTGGTCACTTTGCAAAAGATTGTAACTCAGACAAGTGTTACAATTATGGAAAAGTCAGACATTTTGCAAGAGAATGCAAAGAAGAGAAAAGGGTGGAGGAGACATCCAACCTAGCCACAGAAGGGGAGATGAAGGATGGTGTCTTGTTAATGACACACAATGAAGGAAACTCAGATGATGACATGGAGTGGTATCTTGACACGGGTGCGAGTAACCACATGTGCGGACATAAGCATTTCTTCAAGGAGATGAGAAAGGTGGAGACCGGACATGTTTCGTTCGGGGATGCCTCGAAGGTTGAGGTAAAAGGTCGTGGTACGGTATGCTTCCTGCAAAAGGACGGGTTGATTGGCTCAATCCGAGATGTGTACTATGTACCCGACCTAAAAAGCAATATTTTAAGCATGGGTCAATTGATGGAGAAAGGTTACTCGGTTATGATGAAGGACCGAGTATTGTATTTGAAAGATGAGAGAGGTCGGCTGATAGTCCGAGTTGAAATGGGCAGAAATCGAATGTACAAACTGAACTTGAGATATGTAGAGGTCGACTGTTTACAAGCCGAGGTGGAAGACAAGGCGTCACTTTGGCACCTCCGCTTTGGTCACCTACATTATGGTGGTCTAATCGAGCTGGCAAAGAAGAAGATGGTTGACGGACTGCCTGACATAAACTATGAAGGAAAGTTTTGTGAGAGTTGTGTACTTAGCAAGCATGCTAGGACCACGTTTCAGAAGATGGCGAGATTTCGGGCCAAGCAGCCTCTGGAGTTGATTCATACTGATCTGTGTGGTCCAATCACCCCAGAATCCTTTAGCGGTAAGAAATATTTCATTTCTTTCATTGATGATTTCTCACGAAAAACTTGGGTTTATTTCCTGAAGGAGAAGTCCGAGGTGTTTGAAGTATTCAAAAAGTTTAAAGTAATGATTGAGAAGGCAACAGGAAAATTCATCAAGTCGGTGCGTTCTGACAGAGGTGGGGAATATACCTCGACAGCATTTCTGACATTCTGTGAGGAACATGGGATAAGAAGGTTTCTAACAGCACCATACTCACCACAACAAAACGGCGTTGCTGAAAGGAAGAACCGAACTGTTCTTGACATGGTTCGGTCAATGCTGAAGAACAAGAAGATGCCGAAGGAGTTTTGGGCAGAAGCTGTGCAGTGTGCTGTGTATGTGCAGAATCGATGTCCACATTCGAGTTTAGAGGACAAAACACCACAGGAAGCTTGAAGTGGTCAAAAGCCGTCAGTGGCTCATCTCAGAGTATTCGGTAGTGTGGCCTTTGCACACGTACCGGACCAGCTCAGAACTAAGATCGAGGACAAAAGCAGAAAATATGTTTTTATGGGATATGATGAAAAAACAAAGGGGTATAAGCTGTTTGACCCTGTCAACAAGAAGGTCGTAGTGAGCCGAGATGTAAGGTTCAATGAAGCAGATGAGTGGGACTGGAGCAATTCACCCGAGGTGAATTTTGAAGGCAGAATCTCAACACAAGTTATCAACCAGGCAAGTCCTGAAGCTTCTGATGATGAAGACGAGGTACGACAACCCAGGATGCGGAGCATACAAGACATATATGAGTCAACAAGTGAACATTTTGTTTGTCTTCTTGCAGATTCTGAATATATAAGCTTTGAAGAAGCAGTCCGAGATAAGAAATGGCAAGACGCCATGGATGAGGAGATAGAAGCCATTGATCGAAATAACACGTGGGAGTTAGCCGAGCTACCTGGAGGGAGTCAGCCCATTGGGGTAAAGTGGGTATTTAAGAAGAAAATGAATGCTCAAGGGGAGATAGAACGATATAAAGCTCGGCTAGTTGCAAAGGGTTACAAGCAAAGGGCAGGAATTGATTATGACGAGGTATTTTCTCCCGTCGCAAGGATGAAGACAATTCGGCTATTGATTTCACAAGCAGCTCAACATATGTGGCAGATATTTCAAATGGATGTCAAGTCGGCATTCTTGAATGGAGTACTTGAAGAAGAAGTCTATCTCGAACAGCCACCGGGATACATGAAAGGTGGAGAAGAGAAGAAAGTGCTGAGGTTGAAGAAGGCACTTTACGGGTTGAAGCAGGCACCACGGGCGTGGAATACTCGTATTGACACTTATTTCAAGGAAAATCGTTTTGAGTAGTGCCCCTATGAACATGCACTTTATATAAAGAAAATTGGAGATGATGTTTTGTTTGTGGCTCTTTATGTGGATGACCTCATCTTTATGGGGAACAATGATGGAATGATACAAGAACTCAAAAGAACAATGACAGATCTCGGTCTGATGAGATATTTTCTTGGTCTGGAAGTCAGACAAGACAACTTGGGTATTTTTGTCTCTCAGGAGGCATATGCAAAGGAGATTCTCAAAAGATTTAAGATGACAGATTGCAACCCGGTTTCAACCCCTATGGAACCCGGTTCAAAACTCTCAAAGTATGATGGTGGAGATCGAGTTGACGCAAGCAACTACCGAAGTTTGGTAGGATGTCTTCGTTATCTGACATGCACAAGACCGGATCTCTAACTGAGTGTTGGGATTGTAAGTCGGTTCATGGAGGAGCCGAGTTATTCACACTGGAAGGCGGCAAAAAGAATCTTGAGGTATATACAAGGGACAGCTTCATTGGGAATTCACTACTCGAGGTCCGAAAATTATAAGTTAATTGGGTACACTAATAGTGACTGGTGTGGAGATGTAGACGATCGGAAAAGTACGCCGGGATATGTATTCTTCATGGGCAACACGACATTCACTTGGATCTCGAAGAAACAACCCATTGTGGCTTTGTCGACCTGTGAAGCTGAATATGTAGCTGCGTCTTGGTGTGTTTGTCACGCAGTATGGCTCAGGAACTTACTAAGCAAGCTGGAGGAGAAACAAGTCGGCCCAACCGAGATCCGTATTGATAACAAGTCGGCTATAGAGTTAGCCAAGAACCCGATGAATCATGAAAGAAGAAAACATATTGACGTCCGTTTTCACTTCATCCGGGATCAAGTAAAGGAAGGAAATGTGGAGTTATTACATGTGGCAAGTCAAGACCAAGTCGGAGATATTTTCACAAAACCACTGCTGACGTTACTACTGGAAAACTGCAAAAGAATGATTGGCATGAAAGATGGCAGAAGCATTTAAGTTTACGGGGGAGTTTTGTTAAGAATAAACGTTAAATGTCAGTTTAGTTTTTAATGGGTTTAATTAAGCAGTCAGTTTAATTTTTAATGGTTTTAAATTTGTCAGTTATGGATAGTTTATGAGTCATAAGTTTAGCATTTAATTTTAGGAGTTTTGAAAGTTAAGAGTCAGTCGTTATGTTTTGTTATTAAGTTTGGCTTTAATTGTGGTTTATGGCTATTTAGTGTTGCAGTTTTATAAAGGAAAACTATAGCCTATAAATAGTCTAGTATATTGTTTGAGAAACATAGAATTGAGAAGCAACGAAGTTTAGTAAAATATTTCACAGAAGTTTGTTCTCTTTCTCCACAAGTCCTCACGACATTCTTGAATAGTTGTTTTATTTGTTGATTTTGTATTTGAGCAATCCTACACATGGTGCCCGAATTTAAATTTCAAATTTTTAATTTTAGATTAAAGGTGTAATTTTGCTCTATTTAAATTAGAGATGTAAATTTGAATTTTAAATTTTTGTATCTTCATTTGTCCCTCCAAAGATGTTTTGGAGTTTCTTTAATTATTTTGTAATTAGAGAATTAGGCTAGTGGCGTTTAGACGAGTAGAAGTTGTGGCCTAAGGAGCAAGATGAAATAATGCGCGAGCACTATGAATGTCTCAAATAAAACTGTTTTATATTCTTGTATGTTTTAAAACGACTAGTATGCATGAGATAGTGTATCGCAGATGTATGCTTTTATGTTTTAAAACGACTAGTATGCATGAATTGGACAAATCGCGTTTGTTTGTATTATTGTGCACGTCCAATTACGACTAGTGTAATCTGATAGATGTTTGACATAGGTTACGACTAGCATGATAATAATACATACGCGTTTGATGAGACTTAGTAAACCCTAAATAAAAGGAACTCTTAAAAGAATCAATTATTAAGTGCATGATTACCTCCCACCACCAATATTACTCAAACCTCATCTAAATAGTGGTGCTCCACAACTCAGTTGGAACCCACTGTTTCGTTGAGTGAGAGAAGTATTAGAAATGTTAGACACTTAGGGTGATGGTTAGTGCTTAACTGAGTGCATGAGTTGCAGACCCAACCGTGCTCATGTGCTTAGGGTAATAGTGTTAGGTTGGTTGCATGAGATGCACCACTAAGTGACAAGGAGTTGTCAACCTAATGTTAAGAGAGGGTATGAGATACTGTTGATAAGGATCAACCCATTATTTAATTTAATCTTGCGGTCTCAGACGAGGGTTAAAATAAATAGACTTGGATAAAATAGTGGGAGGGGCATATTATTTAAAAGTCTTTAATAATCTGTTCTTATTATATGACAATATTAATTAATTAATTTATCTTTACATCTTTATCAGTTTTTAGAATGACTAATCCACTGTCACTGCGCTCTATACTCAATACGAACAAACTTACCGGTTCAAACTTTGTGGACTGGTATCGGAACTTGAGAATTGTTCTTAGGGCCGAAAAGATAGCTTATGTTCTAGGTGCTGATTTACCCGTAGCTCCTAAGGAAGGGGAAGTTGGTCATGAAGATTTCGATTTTGAAGCTCATAAATAGCACATGGATGACAATGTGATGGCAGTTTGTATTATGTTGGCATCAATGTCGCCTGAACTGCAAAAGCAGCATGAGTATATGGATGCTCCCTCTATTATATTACATCTCAAGGAGTTGTATGATATTAAAGGCAGGCATGAGAGGTATGAGGCCTCTAGAGAATTGTTCTCATGCAGGATGTCTGAGAGCAGTCATGTTCTTAAGATGATCGGGCTCATTGAAAGGCTAGGAAATCTAGGCTTCGTGATGGATGCCGAGCTAAGTATTGACTTAGTCCTCACCTCACTTCCACCTTCCTTCAGTCAATTCATTATGAATTACAACATGCATGGGATGCTTGTGAGCTTGCCTGAGTTGTTAAGTATGTTAACAACTGCTGAAGTGTATATCAAGAAAGATAAGACACAAGCTCTTCTAATTCGTGGGCCTTCTAAGGCCAAGGGTAAGGGCAAGCAGCCTGCAAAAGGCAACTCCCTTAAGCCCAAAGGAAAGCCCAAGAAGAAGAAAGGCAAAAAGAAGGGTAAGAATGCACCCAAGGACAAAAGCGATGTTGAGTGCTTCCATTGTGGCAAGAAAGGCCATTGGAAGAGGAATTGTCCAGACTACCTAAAGAGTGTGAAGGACAAGAAGCATGGTGATGCTTCTACCTCAGGTATTTACATGATTGAGATAAATTATTCTTGTGCTAATCCAACTTCATGGGTATTGGATACCGGATGTGGTTATCATATTTGCAATTCGTTGCAGTGCTTAGGAGCCCAAGAAGATTGGAGAAGAACGAGGTGGATCTCCGCGTTGGTAATGGAGCAAGAGTTGCTGCTTATGCTGTTGGAGATACCGACCTCATTTTGCCTACGGGCCTTTTATTGCATTTGAATAATTCTCTTTATGTTCCTAGCATTTCTAGAAACATTATTTCTATATCTTGTTTAGAACAAGATGGTTTTGCTTTCACTATTAGGGATGGTACATTTTCTATCATTTTGAATGATATTGTTTTTGGTACTGCTTCTTTAATAAATGGCTTATATGTTTTGGAAATGGGAACTGAAGTGCTCAACGTAAATGTGAAACGACCTAGGACAGATAATCAATCTTATCTTTGGCACTGTAGACTAGAGCACATAAACCAAACAAGATTGTCTAGGATGCATGCAAATGGATACCTAGATTCCATGGATTTGGAATCCTATGGACAATGTGAGTCTTGTCTAGCTGGGAAAATGACTCATCACAAGCCCAAAGGGCTTGAAAGTCATAGGGCTAGTGAGTTATTAGAACTCATTCACTCTGATGTTTGTGGTCCAATGTCTATAGAGGCTAGAGGAGGATACTCCTATTTCATTACCTTTACAGATGATAAATCAAGATTTGGGTATGTGTACCTGATGAGATATAAATCTGAAGCATTTGAAAAATTCAAAGAGTATAGGAATGAAGTAGAGAAATAATGTGGCAAGATGATTAAGACATTGCGATCAGATCGTGGTGGCGAATATCTGAGCCATGAGTTTCAGGATTATCTAAGAGAAAATGAAATTCTCTCGCAGCTTACTACACCTTACACACCACATCAAAATGGTGTCTCCGAAAGGAGAAACAAGATCTTGTTAGACATAGTCAGGTCTATGATGAGTGAGACTCAACTTCCAAAATTGTTTTGGGGACATGCCTTAGACACGGTGGCATACCTTCTAAATAGGGTACCGTCTAAATATGTTCAGACCACACCATATGAGATATGGAATGGTAAGAGACTCAATATGAGTTACCTCAGGGTATGGGGATTGCCAGCATATGTCAAAACGTTGGCATCAGACAAACTTAGTGCTAAGAGTACTAAATGTCTATTTGTGGGGTATCCCAAAGGTACTAAGGGATACTACTTTTACTCCTTGAAAGAACACAAAGTGTTTGTGTCCAAGAATGCTGAGTTCCTTGAGAAAGATTTGATATCTTAAGGAGCCAGTGGGAGCAAAATTGATCTTGAAGAAGTTCAAGGACCACATCAACAGATTGAGGAACCCGAGTCTGCTCCGCAGGCGATGTTCTCCAATGGAGAAGTGAACACACAACTCCATAGGTCTAGTAGGGTCATCCATCCACTTGAGAGGTATGGGTTTGTGATTGAGAATCAACAAACCGTCGAGGATGATGAACCTGGTAACTATGAGGAGGCAGTCAAGGATGTTGACTCCTCTAAATGGCTTGAAGCCATGGAATCTGAAATAGATTTGATGCATCAAAACAAGGTATGGACCTTAGTTCCAAAACCGCAAGGAATAGTTCCTATCGGTAATAAATGGGTCTTTAAAAGAAAGACTGATGCAAATGGCAACGTTCAAACCTACAAAGCTAGGTTAGTTGCGAAAGGATATCGTCAAAGACAAGGAGTCGACTATGATGAGACTTTCTCACCAGTTGCCATGATCAAATCTATTAGGATCATGCTTGCCATAGGAGCATATCACGACTATGAAATTTGGCAAATGGATGTCAAGACCGCCTTCTTGAATGGATTCTTGAAGGAGGAAGTGTACATGACTCAACCTGAAGGTTTTGAAGCCAAAGGCCAACAACATATGGTATGCAAACTGCAAAGGTTGATATATGGGCTAAATCAGGCATCACAGAGTTGGAATATTCGTTTTGATGAAGTCATTAGAAGTAACAGTTTCATCAAGAACGAGGATGAACCTTGTGTTTACAAGAAGGTTAGTGGGAGTAATGTCATTTTCCTGGTACTTTATGTAGATGACATATTACTAATAGGAAATGACATCCCCGCATTACAAACAACAAAAGACTGGCTTTCAGAAAGCTTCACCATGAAGGATTTGGGAGAAGCAGCCTTTATACTTGGTATAAAGATCTATAGAGATAGATCCAAGAGGCTGCTGGATTTATCTCAATCCACGTATGTTGACAAGATGCTAAAGAGGTTTAGCATGGAAGGGTCAAAAAGGGGTTTTCTTCCCGTCAGTCATGGGGTACATCTTTCCAAGGCTATGTGTCCTAAGTCACATCCTGAGAAGGATCGCATGAGTGGAATTCCATACGCTTCGGCTATTGGATCCATCATGTATGCCATGATATGTATGAGACCAGATGTCTCATATGCTTTGAGTTTTACGAGCAGATACCAGTCTGACCCTGGTGAGGGTCACTGGACAGCAGTCAAGACCATCCTTAAGTACTTAAGAAGAACTAAGGATGTATTTCTGGTCTATGGTGGGGTGGATGAGCTTTCAGTGAAAGGATTCACTGATGCCAGCTTTTAGAGTAACAAAAATAACTGCAAGTCACAATCAGGGTTCGTATTCACCTTAAATGGTGGGGCAGTGTCTTGGAAGAGTTCCAAGCAGGAGACTACAACAGATTCAATGACAGAAACTGAATACATAGCTGCTTCAGAAGCGGCTAAGGAGGCCGTGTGGATCAAGAAGTTCATATCTGAACTAAGGGTGGTTCGAAGCGTGGATGAGCCCATACAGTTGCTCTGCGACAACACTGGAGTCATTGCGCAGTCAAAGGAACCTAGGTCTCATCAAAGATCTAAGCACGTGCTCCGTAGATATCACCTGATTAGAGAACTCATTGATAGGATGGATGTAAAGATTTCCCACTAATGATAACCTGGCCGATTCTCTGACGAAGGCTGTTTCTCAGAGAAAACATGATAGTCATTATGAGGCTTTGGGTATACGTCTTAGGTCTGATTGGCTCTAGGCCAAGTGGGAGCTTGTTAGTATATGGATGTCCTAGAGAAAATCTTTTGATTAGATTAGGACATTTGTATACCTTTTATATTGCTGTAAATAAATCATAAGCACTCTTTTTCCTGTTTCATATTTTGTCTCAATATCATTGTTTATATATTATATGAGTAACTGGATAAACCCCTTGGAATAGAATATGTATCTCTTGAGTATCTGTGATAAGATCACGATCATGAGGATTCAAGGATACCAGATGTTTATTCCTAATTTTATGTTCCTAGTCTAGAGACACTGAGAATGGGGATCAGTAATCTCGGGTAAGACTAGCACGGCTTATCTACTTGTATTCAGAAACAAGGTAAAGACCTCATGAGCTACAGATAGGAGATGTCTTAGCTAAAGTCGTGAGTGGACCTATAAGGGTATAGCTCGCACTGAACAGACCCACAAAAAGGCTCTATGAGGAAATCTCACAAATAGTATCATTAGAGCAGCTTCTTATTATTTGGGTATGTCTTTCCTTAGACCAGAAGTTTTCACCTAGACTATGTTCTAGATGCATGTTTTGATTGTATACCTCGTCTGCCTGAAACATGGAGATTCATAGGTATACCTTTGGGCATGTCCTGAAAGAACACAAGCTTAGGGTGATAAGATGAAGGAATTCGTCAAATCTCTATGAGGGATTAGGTTATCTGTAAATCGGAGAAATCGGGATGACATTTACGGGACTCGGGAATCTATGCATAGTAAAAGAGATCATGAGATGATCTGCCTTTAGAGTCAGTAAATTGAAGATTCTCTATTTCGAATTAAAGCTTACCCTAAACTGCAAGGGTTGATACATCTTCTCACCCTAGGTTTAATGGGAAGGTAACCGAGACGAAAGGAAATACATACGGTAACCAAATACATTTAATAGGATGATCATGTCATTAACCTAACTAGCTCTGTGTTGTCATTAAATGGGTTGTGGTCTTATTGGGCCCAAGCCCATTTATGTCAGTGGCTAAGTGGGGCTTAATGGGTCACACACTAACACCTTATTGTCTTGACATTATAACATTAAAGGTTTTGGGCCTAATAATGGTTGTTAGCCCAATAAGAAGCTTGGATGCCCACCTTAGAGGGAAAAGGGCGCATGGATTGTTGTAATGGGCTTGGATGGTCCAAGACATTATTAATTAATTTAATTATCTAATGTTTAAATTTAAAATTTAAATTATGAATTTGAATTTTGAATTTTGAATTTAAATATTTGAATATTTAAATTAGAATGTTCAAATTTGAATTGGCTACGAAAGGAAGTTTCATAACAAAAGGAAAAGATAAGATCTTGATAGTATCTTGTCAAGATCAAATCTCAACTATCAAGAAGAGATCTTTGGTCATCATCAAAGATGATTGGGGCGCTGATTTGGTGGCTTAATGATGGTCATTTAATCGGCAAATCAAGCTCCATTCAGATTTGGTTGGTTGTGGAAATATTTGATTTAGTTGATTCAATTTGAATTGCAACTAATCAATATTTTTGGAATGATTTTGGGCTGATTGGGTGGCACAATATGACTGATCATATAATGGTTATTAGGTCAGAATATTGACTAGGTGCAGACTTAGTTTTAAGAGGATAGGATAGGAGTTTGTTGACTAGATTTGATTTGCAACAACTCCACTCTTTCCTCCACAAAAAGGGCGCTCCATGATCAGATTTTTGGTGAAAAATCTGATTCAAATTTATTCCTTTTTCATCTCCTTAATTGTTTCCTTTTTGTGATATTCTCGTTAGGGTTTTTTGGAAAATAAAAAGGCCATTCTCTTCTACAATTTGTGCGCTACTTTGTGTGAGTTTTATGGCTGCAAATTATCTCATCTAAACATAATAAAACCGAGCTTCCTACCTCTTCACAAGGGACGCCTTGCTTGCTCCTTTGTTGTGTTCGAATTGGTGGCTTTTCAAGAAGAGTTCTTGCATCTTGACAAAGGGTGCTGTGGATCAACATTAGAGGATTTGAACCTTCAAGCCTAACACTGATCACCTTCGAGTTTTGAGTTACGAACAAGGTATCTCTCTGTCCTAGAGTATGTATCTTGATTGGTATGTGTGTTTCCGCTTTGAAAAATTTTGTTTTCATCCTCACATGCCTACGACCTTCAAGGCTCTTTCTTCCAATTGCTTCCTTTTCTTATTTAAGATCTTGTAGATTAGGGACAGATTTAAACTTCTGAATCCTATTATAATCCTGCTCAAATCTTCCATAGATCAAGGTTGATATGTTTCTGCTTTAATTTTGGGTATCACAATCCGGTATCCATTGGAAAATCTGAGCAAATCTTATTAAATCTTTGCTGTCTGATGCGTGTTTGGGCGCTCAAGCGCGCTGTTGGGCGCTTGAGTGTGTTGTTGTGCCTTCAATTGTTTTTTCTGCATGCCCTCACGCGCTCGAGCGTCCACTTGGGCGCTCGAGCGTTCTCCTCGATGGTGGATTCATGTCTTCTTGGGCGCTTGAGCCTGCATCTGTGCGCTTGAGCGTCCTAAATTGCACAGTTTGGGTGTTTTCCCTGCCAGGAAGCGCTCGAGCGTCTATCTGTGCGCTTGAGCGTGCTCTTCTGGCCCTTGGCTTATAAGATTTTGGCTTCCTTTGGTCCAATTTGAGTCTCAACTCTTTGTCTTGAGTTCTTCATCACTTTTTAGCACCAATAAGTGTGGTTTTACCTTCAAAATGCAAAGAACGATAAAACATTAGCTCAAATTTCCATCTTATGACTTATATGTTGTAAAACCTTGAATTCCATGCATTCTACTACATAATTCTTGTATAATTTAGCCTAAAAACATGGTAAACCAAAGGTTTATCAAACATTCCCAGATTTGAATATCGTTGTCCTCAGCAATCAATCAGAATAAAACTTAGGGAATAGGGAGTAGGAATCTCAAAAGCATGGAATTTGACAGGAAGAATTCAACATAGACATGATAACAGAGCATTCAGACTTATAAAATTGATGCATCAATTAACAAGATTCATAATTCATAAGAAAAAGTTGCAACAAAATTCTTAAGATCAAGAACAAAGAGAATTTACCGAAACACTCCCTCACTAGGAATTTAATTCACTCACTCAACTGTTTAGAAGGCTGGTGTTTCACTCGAATCCCACTGAATCAACACTACCATAGGCTTGATTATATTCTTGCTCTCCATAGTATTGTGACATATCTTACAGATCAAGAGGTCTTTCTTAGGGTTATAACTTGGCCTGGCTAAAGGAAGGAAAAATTTAGAAAATTAGCTGCAAGATTAAAATTCAGATTCAAAGAGGAACAAATGTAATCGTTTACATTTTGTAAACAACTTCCTTTCTTCTTTTCAGTTCACTCTTCTTCTTTTTCTTTTAAACTCTTTTCTCGCTTGTCGTTTTCTTTCTCAGAACAATTTTTCTTTCTTTTCACTTCTTTTCTTTTTCGCTTCCTGAGTATTTTTCCTTTTCTTTGTTTCTTTCGGACCAACCTTACTTCCTTGGCTTTTGCCTTTTTCCCTGTACTTCCATACATCATGATAAACCCTTGGTTTATAATGTTTTAAAGCATGAATTAGTTTAATTTGTGTGATTAAATGGATTGAAAAGAGGGTTAATGTCCTAGAAAGTCCTAAATACAAGTTCTGGAAGCTTTATTGAAAATTTGCATTGTTCTTGTAGGGAAATGAAGCTCAATGAAGCAAAAGAGAGACGGAAGAAAATTCTGAAGAATGGGAAAATTCTAAGTGTTGGGCGCTAAAACGCCCAAAGTCAAGAGTTTTAGCGCCCTGCTGCATATTGAGGCCTTAAATTGCTGGTGCTGGGCGCTAAAACGCCCAAATCGAACATTTTAGCGCTCTGCTGTGCGAAAAGGTTCTGGTCGTGAGCGCTAAAATGCCCAAATCGAATGTTTCAGTGCCCAAGACAGTTAAAAGTGGTTGCTCATCCGTCTAAGTTGAGCGCTAAAACGTCCAAGAATGAGAGTTTTAGCGCCCATGTCAGTTTTTCAGTTGTAATTTGTAAACTATAAAAGGGCAAGGGGCCTTCATACTCTGATATCCAATCCTATCATATCTCATTCTGACTTTTCCCATCACACTAGGAGAAGGGAGATCAGATCAGGTCTTTCATAGATCTGATCTGACTCCTCATTTTCTCTGAATTTCCAAATTCTTAGGATTAGTTCTTGTAATAGTTAGTATTTTCTATGTAATTGCACTTGAAGATTGAAGACTCAACTATCATGTCAATGGAGTTTGATCTTTTTTCTCTTGTTTGTATTTCAATTATGTCTTAGTGGAGTCCTTGTAGTCTGAATTCAAAGGAATCAATGATGTTCTTATGTATGTTTGATTAATATTATGAAGTATTTTTCTTGTGTTGATGTGAGATTGTCTTATTCAATTCTTTCTACTAAGGAAGTAGTGTAGAACAAGAATGTTTACACTACTCCTATATCTGGCAATTTCATCATCATGATTCTAGTATTCAAGGGATTGATGCTAGGATTTTGATGTAATCTTAAGACCTTAGTGTTTAATGCATGTATTAAGAAAGGAATCACCAAGGGATTGGGGTTTCTGATTAATGTATCTATCAGGGTAGTAAGGGATTACTTGATGATAAGTAAAGGGTTGATTAACATCACATGGAAGAGAATTCATCACATGATCGATTTTTACATGAGTTTATTGTTGAGGGAAATTGTTTTCTGACTACTTGTTTTATTAAATCCCAATTCATATTTTATTTATTTATCAAGTTTTAATTCAATTAAGTGTAGTTTCTGGTGACAAGAAACCAATGCAATCAATGATCTTTTGGTTGATTCAACTTAAGTATATATGGTTAGTCGGTGCTTGACACAAATCCTCGTGGGAACGATCTTTACTCATCATTTTATTACTTGTTCGACTAGTACACTTGCTAAATCTGACAACAAGTTTTTGGCGCCGTTGCCGGGGATTTGTTCTTCAACATTGACAGACACCATTAATATTTGAGATTGAATTTTTATTTTTTAGCAATTTATAGTTATGTGTGAAATTTTTTTTTTCTGGTCCAGAGCGCTAAAACGTTCAGACGTGACCGTTTTAGCGTCATGTTGCGCACGTAAATGTGCACATGTGTCTGGAGACCAGCGCTAAAACGCTTGATTTCAACGTTTTAGCACTGGTCCACTTATGTGATTTACACTAACATTTCATACATTTCACACACTATCAAATACTTTTTATTTTGTTGTTAGTTTCTTTTAGTTTTATTTTGTTGTTAGTTTACTTTTGTAATTTAGTTAAGTACATTGAGATATTCACTGTTTTTGCATGATGCACATTATGATAGTACTGATGCTGTTGGTTTATAAATGAATGTGTTTCAGTGATCCATTGCTGTCTTAGATTTGAATTAGTTGCTGGGGACAACAACGTTTAAATCTAGGAATTGGGTGTGAATGAATGGCATGCAAACATCATGGAGATGTCACACAAATTGATGAGCCAAAAACAAGGAAATATCTCAATCTCTTTCTTTTTGTTTTTAATTTTTCTGCTGTGATTTGGATTTTAGTTGTGATATTGAACTTGGATTTCAGTTTTGATATGGAATTCCATGAGGATTTGACTGATCATAATTTTAGATGATTGATCAAATTAAGGATACAATCTTATGCCTTGCATGTTGAGCTTAAATGAAATGATTGCATGACTCATTCAATCTGTAAGAGTAGAGAGATTAGTTTTGATGCATAGAGAGAAAATCAAGCATGCACTCTGAACTGTGAGGAAATTGAGCCTATACAGAAAATTTTGTTCAGAGAGCACTTCATTGCATGAGTAACTCTAGAACTTGCCTTGTTTCTTGCTTGAAATGGTTAATGATGTATAGGGTAGAAATGATTGAGGTATTTCTTTCCTGAACCAGAAAGTCAAATGGCCAACCTTTAAGTTCCCATTGCATGAAACACTTGAGCCTAGCATGTTGTCTATCAAGCCAAGAACCACATTTATTCCAATCCTTCAGATTAAAAGTTTCAGATAAGTGATAAGGGATGGAGTGTTCTGTGGGGAGGAAAGTGTTTTTGCAATAAGTGAATGCAAGGTGTTGGAAACATAAGAAAGAAAGAAGGAAAAGAAAGAAAAGGTTGTAAAACACAAAGTGTTTGGAAGAGACAGAGGGAAGTATTAAAGACACAAAGTGTCTGAAAGAAAAAGAAAGAAAAAGAAATTTTTTTGTTAAAGACACAAAGTGTCAGGAAGAAAAGGAGGAAGAAAGGTTCAAAGAAAAGAACAATGAATGAAAAGGAAGAAAGTTGAGGGAATTAGGAAGAAATTGATTAATTACTGTGAATTCCCTCTTATCTGAATCTGATTCATTTGATCTGAACTTCCCCTTTCACAGAAATCCTTACCTCTAGTCAAGTCACACACCAAGCCTCATTGCTAATCATACCAAAACTTTTTGATCTACCTTATGGATCATTGTTACTATGAATAGTGAGAAGATGGGCAAGCTTATGGCAGTTTGAGTGTAGTGAAGAATGAGTGCTAAGTCCATCCTTAAACACTAGTGTGCAAGAGTGTTAAAATTCTCATAATTTTTGAGAAGATCCTAGTGAGGGGGTGTTGTTGTTTGGAAAGTCTCTGTATACCATCTTTACTGATCTGTTGAAAAGCCACATATGATGTTGGGCAAATCATAAGAAATAAGAGATTGCATGGTTATAAGCTTGTATCATGAAATGTTGATCTTTTGTTAATTGAAGTCTATCCTCATGAATTTCATTTGTAAAGAATCTCAATTTCTTCTCTGTTTTTAATTCATTGCTGAGGACAACAATGTTCAAATCTGGGAAGACATTACATCCTCCCCCACTGGGAATACAGCGTCCCCGCTGTACACACCGGTCCAGGGCCAGGCTCTGATACCAAAAATGTAACACCCCGTATATATCCGGTAATGTTATCATAATATTGTATTAAGCCGCGCTTAATTAAAATGCGGAATTACTTTTTCCTTTCAATTATGATGCCATTAACATTACCAATCTTGCTTAATAATCAATTAATAAAACATCGCCTGTATGTAATTGCAATAAAACAGCTAACTGAAATACCTCATAACATAGATAATATAAGTGTGGCTCTAGTCACGGAACTACAACAACGTAGACCGGACCATCTAACAGTTTATACAACTCCAAACTACAAGTACTAACAAAAAGTGTCATGGACAATCCCCATGCTCACTCAAATAAGGCAACATGCCCAACATCAGTCTCAACAACAACATATCATAAATAGCGGAAAACATAAACAGCATCCAAATCCAGTCATGCTAACATAAGAAGTAAAACATAATCAGCTAAGCTCCGGCCTCCTGCCGCCTGAGGCATCAGTACCCCATACTACCTGATCCTGAAATAAGCATTCCCCAAACGTGGTATATGATCTCTAATCTAGAAATCTCAGTAATTCAGTGAGTCCTCAAGGATCTTCCACCCCAAGCTCACTTACATGTGTAATATAAGCTCAAAAACAGTTTATCATTTATCATTTCTAAAACCATGCAATGCAGCAGATAATCATGTCATGTGTGTCAATACTAATCTATTGGCCAGAGACAGTGCAAGTATACGTCTATCACCTACACACCGTGCAAGTACCACTTGCATTCATCCCGGTACACCGTCTTGTATGGCGCTACATACTCAGGCTTCCCGTCAAGATGAAACAACACATGCATATTAAAAGCCATTACATGTAAAGTTCAATCAACATATCAAATATCCAAAAGCATGTACATAGCATGCATAAACCATACCCCCATGGGACATGGTGGAACCACAACATGGCTAAACCGAGGACACGAAAGCTTACCTTGCAAGCTAACCCCAAAAGCCAAGAGTCCACAGCTCAAAGTCCAAACACAGCAGATTCACAATCTGTTATGGACCAATACTATATCAATAATAATGCAACACAAGCATATAACTTAAAGACAACGCCTCTCCTTACGTTTTACGTCTTAAGGCTCCATACCAAGCCATTAGTCCTTAATCACAACGATTCTGACTTAGCTTATAAATTACAGAAGTTCAACTTCATCAATCTAGGGTCCACAAACCCCCAATAGCCTACTGTACACACAACACAGCTACTGTTCTACGAAATACCAAAATATCTGGATATTCCTCGGGACCATATCCGGATATGCAATATTCGGATATCTCACTGGACATATCCGGATATGCAATATTCGGATATCCCAAATCCCATATCCGGATATCTATTATCCGGATACTCAAAACCCATATCCGGATATCACATATCCGGATATTCATCGGGCATATATCCGGATATTTCACGACAGAATGCAGAAAATGCATTTCGTGAAGATATCCTTCCAAGGTTGGGTTTTTACCGATTTAAAGCTCCTAAACATGCATTTCTAGGTTGTGTTCAACATTACTCAACAACAAGTTATCATCTTTAAGCCTTAACATGCATCAAGCTTTCATTTTTAAGCATTAAACTCATGATCAAAGGTTGGTATACATACCAAAGGCTTAAAACAGAGAAAGGAGATGCTCTTGGAGCTCAACACAGCCCCTCAAGTCTGACTCAAGGAAGATGCACGAAAATGGCTTCACAAAGGTTGGTTCTTCTCACCAAAGGTCACCACTTGGACCTCAAAATGCCATGACTATGGCTTTCAGCACCCAAACCACCCAAAACCAGCACCCTCACCCACACACAGAGGATGGAAACTCAGAATACACCCTCACACTTCCTCACCATGCATGTTCTTAAGTGTATACAAGCTCAAAGAGGGAAAAAATCAAGTAAAGGTGACAACTTGAGTTCAAAATGGTGAAAGGAGGCAATGGAACAGTAAACCACCCTCAGCCCACCAAGTGCTTCACGTAGGAATTCTGGTATGCCTAGGGTTATGTACTAAAATGCATATATATAGCCACTTAGCTATAAAACACACAGTATTAACTTTAATTGCTACGCTTAGCATTTTAACCCCAAATTTTGGATTATGAAACTACATAATTTTCTAAGATTTATCATATTTTTCTTATAATTTTCTGAGCCCTTTTCCGGTACGCGCTTTTCAAAGCCAGTACCGGTTTCTAGCACCATTTCTCATTATCTGGACTTGAAACTCGTTTTACAAGTCCTACATATTATTCTAGTAATTATCATGCACTTACATTAATTTTCCGGGATACTTTTTTGATACGCATTTATACCGACTAGCAGAACCGGTATCTGCACTTTTCTTCCGAAAAGCGACTTTCAGCATTATTACTCACTTACTATAATTATTAAAGCCTCATAATAATTATTAGGGTCAATTATGGAATCATTTCCTAATTTTGCATAATTAATTAATTAAATACCTTAATTAACGGTGCGGGTTCTTACATTCACCCCACCTTTTTAGGATTTTGACCTCAAAATCAGAAATATACCTGGTCGAAACTCGGGGTACTGCCGGAGAAGCTCGTCCTCACGCTCCCAAGTACACTCCTCAGGAGTCCTTCTGGTCCACTGCACCTTGACCATCGGAATGATCTTGCTCCTCAGCTGCTTCTCGCACGATCGAGAATCTTTAGTAGACCTACGGGAGTCTTTTAGTTCTCCCGAACTTCCACATCATCCGGTTTCACCACGTGCGAAGGATCTGCTATGTACCTCCGAAGCTGAGACACGTGAAACACGTCGTGGATGTTGGCCAGGTTCGGGGGCAAGGCAAGCCGGTAGGCAACAGGTCCTACTCTACCAAGAATCTGGTATGGCCCAATAAAGCGCGGGCTCAGCTTCCTCACTCCGAGTGCCCGTCCAACACCGGTGACAGGTGAAAGTCTCACAAACACGTGCTCACCCTCACTGAACTCCAGTGGTCGATGCTTGACATCGTAGTAGCTCTTCTGACGATTCTGTGCCTGCTTCAGCTTTTCCCTGATCATCTGGATCTGCAGGGTGGTATCTTGGACAAAATCCAAGCCAAACAACTCATGATCCCCAACCTCTAACCAGCAGGTAGGTGTACGACACCTCCTACCGTAGAGCGCCTCGTAGGGTGCCATGCCCAGGCTAGCATGGAAACTGTTGTTATAAGAAAACTCTACCAATGGCAGGTACCTATCCCATGCCGAGCCCTTCTCCAACGTGCAAGCCCGCAACATGTCCTCCAAGGTTTGGATAGTCCGCTCAGTCTGTCCATCAGTCTGAGGGTGATAGGCGGTACTCAATCTCAACTGCGTACCAAAAGCTCCCTGCAGCGCCTCCCAGAACCGAGATGTGAACTTCGGGTCCCTATCACTGATGATACTCACGGGCACCCCGTGAAGCCTCACAATCTCGCGAACATACAATCTGGCCAACTGTTCTGTAGTGAAGCTCACATTCACTGGAAGGAAATGGGCAGACTTCGTCAATCTGTCCACAATGACCCATATCGAGTCACAACCAACCTGAGTCTTCGGCAAACCCACAACGAAGTCCATGGAAATGCTCTCCCATTTCCACTCTGGAATCTCAAGAGGCTGAAGTTTACCAGACGGCTTCTGGTGTTCAATCTTCACTTTCTGGCAACCAAACACTTGGACACAAAGATGGCAACATCTTTCTTCATGCCCGGCCACCAGAAGTTCTTCTTCAAGTCTTGATACATCTTAGTAGCACCAGGGTGGATAGAAAACTGACCCTTATGGCCTTCTTCCATAACCTCTTCTGTCAACGGACCTCGAGGAACCACAATCCTCCGCTGGAACAAAAGCAATCCATCATCATTCCAAGACACACCGTCTTGGTTCTTCACATAATCCAGACACTCTCTCTGAACTTGTGCCTCTTTAATCTTTTCTAGCAGCTCGTTCACAACATCAGATGCTTCCAACCCGAGAAGTACACTCGCACACGGAGCGGTCACTGCCAAGTGGCGAAACTTCTCAACCACATCGAAGTTACCAAGTAGCAAACTGGATGAACTACTGGATTTCCGGCTCAAAGCATCGGCTACCACATTGGCCTTGCCAGGATGATACCTTAGCTCAAAGTCGTAGTCCTTTATGAACTCCATCCATCTCCTCTGCCTCATGTTCAACTCCTTCTGGTCGAACAGGTACTTCAAACTCTTGTGATCACTGAATACCACAAACCTCAAACCAAAAGATAATGCCTCCAAATCTTGAAAGCAAACACAATCGCGGCCAACTCCAAATCATGAGTCGGGTAGTTCTCCTCATGAGGCTTCAACTGCCTCGAAGCAAAAGCAACAGCTCTACCAGACTGCATCAGCACACAGCCCAGCCCCTTTCCAGAAGCATCACAGTAAAGCTCAAACTGCTCATCAGGATCAGGAAGGATCAACACAGGTGAAGAAGTCAATCTCTCCTTCAACTCCTGAAAGCACGCCTCACACTCGTGAGTCCACACAAATGGAGTCTCCTTTCGGGTAAGGCGAGTCAAAGTGAGAACCATCGTGGAAAAACCCTTGATGAACCTCCGATAGTAACCTGCCAAACCTAAGAAGCTCCTCACCTCCGTAGCTGTCTTGGGTCTCTCCCAATCCAACACGACCTCAATCTTGTTGGGATCCACTGCAACTCCATCTGCTGAAATCACATGCCCCAGAAACTTGACTGATTTGAGCCAAAACTCACACTTAGAAGGTTTAGCATAAAGCTTTTTCTCCTTCAGCACTTGCAGAACTATCCTCAGATGCTCCGCATGCTCCTCCTCAGTCTTGTAGTAGATCAGAATATCATCAATGAAGACAATCACAAACTGATCCAGATACGGCTGGAAAATCCTGTTCATGTAATCCATGAACACTGCCGGCGCATTTGTGAGTCCAAACGGAATCACCAAATACTCAAAATGACCGTATCTTGAACGAAACGCGGTCTTCGGGACATCCTCCGGCTTCACCCGAATCTGATGGTATCCGGCCCGGAGATCAATCTTGGAATACACACAAGCACCCCTGAGCTGATCCAACAGATCATCAATCCAAGGAAGGGGATACTTGTTCTCGATTGTCACCTTGTTCAACTGCCTGTAGTCGGTGCACAGTCGCATTGTCCCGTCCTTCTTCTTCACAAAGATAACTGGTGCTCCCCAAGGAGACACACTCGGTCTAATGAAATCTTTCGCCGAAAGATCCTCAATATGCTTCTTAAGCTCAGCCAACTCTGGTGGCGACATCCGATAAGGAGCTAAAGAAATTGGCCCCACACCGGGCAACAAGTCAATGAAGAACTCTATCTCCCGCTGTGGCGGAAACTCAGGAAACACCTCGAGGAACTCCCCCACCACAGGAATGCCAGTGATATCCTCCTGTGTCCCACTCACCAAACCACCCAACATGACATAACCCAATGCCTCTGCTCGCAGCGCTCTCCTGGCCTGCAGCAGTGAAATGTATGGCGAGGAACTAGCTGTGGAATCACACGGAGACATCACCACGCGCTTTGCATAGCAATCAATCAATGCACAATTTCTAGACAACAAATCCATGCCAAGAATAATCTCAAGGTTGGCCATCGGCAACCCTATCAGATCTACCGAGAACTCACGGCCATCCCACTGAAACGCTACATCGCGATGTACAGTGGTAGAATCACAAATCTCTCCGGTGGCGGTAGTCACCCGCAACGGTGGAGAAAGCACAGCACTAGGCAACTCAAGCCCCAAAGCAATCGGGGTAGCAACAAACGAATGAGTATCCCCGGAATCAAAGATAGCATCGACAAAAGAATCACCAATAGACACATTACCTCTGACAAGGTTCGGAGCGCGGTCCGACTGCTACCTATCCAGTGTATACACTCTCCCAACAGAAGGTGGCACTGCAAGTGTCGAAGAAGATGCCATCGGAACCATCTGCAAACGAACTGCCTGAAGAGCTGCAGCTCTCGCCGTCGACGACGGACAATCTCTAGAGAAATGGCCCTCCTTGTCACACTTGAAACACAGCAACTGCCCCGTGGCACAGCGTCCCACATGCTCCTTCCCACATCCCGAACATCTCGGAGTGGTAGGAGGCCTAGCAGAACTCCCCTGATGTGAAACAGCTCTCTTGAACTGACCAGGCGCATGCCTAGTCGCTAACTGCTTTCCCTTGCCCTTATCAGCAAACCTCCTAGGAGCAGGAGTGGAACCACCTGTTCCCTTGCTCTCCTCAACCTTGGCCCTCTTGGCCTTGCTTGCAACGTAAACATCCTCGATGTCCTTACACTGCTGAACCAGTGTACCAAAGTCCCTCGAAGCAGCACCAGCAAGATGCTCAGCAATCACCTCACTAAGTCTCATGCGGAACTTAGCTGCCAGAAACAACGGAGTAGGAGGAACCATCCTGAAGTGTGCAAACTTCACTAGCTCATTAAACTTAGCCAGGTACTCATCAACAGACATCGAGCCCTGTACCAAACGATCAAACTCTCCCTGCTTCCTCTCCTGCGCATCATAGGGAAAGTATCGGCCCAGAAAGCACTCCTCAAAGAATGGCCACGTCATGACACGGCCCTGCCTCTCAAAAGCACGAGAGGTGTGCGTCCACCACTCATGGGCATCGCCCTCCAGCATGTAGGTCGAGAACATCAGCTTCTGTGGGTCTGTACACTACATAACCCGAAAGATCTTGTCCAGCGACTCTAGCCATCTCGCAACAGCAATAGGATCCAAAGACCCCTCAAACACAGGTGGCTTATGCTTCCTGAAAGCATTCAGCCGGCGATCGATCACATCACGATCCTCAGCAATCCCCACAAGGGGCTCCCCGTCTCAGCAGCATGAGTAGCACTGCCGATGTGACTATGGCTCTCCTCTTGAACACTAGGTGGAGGCGGTGGCGGTGGTGGCGGTGGTGGTGGAGCCTGGCCAATAGCAGGACCAGCTCTCATCTCCTCCAACATGACTCTCATCATCGTCATGTTCGCCATCCTGTTCGCCTCGAGGACTTCCTCAGTGGTCCTCTGGTTCGCTTCACGAACCTCAGCTGCGGCTATCCGGTTCGCCTCGCGAACAGCTTCCATCATCGCCGCGTTGGCCACTCTAGCGGCCTCCTGATCGGCTAACCTAGCCGCCTGCATCTCAGCCAATGCAGTCAGGATAGGATCAGATTGATCCTCAGAAGTCTCTCGTGTTCTCCCGGACCTTACCATGACTCTGCACAAGTTACACAAATTATGAGTTGATCAGGCCTACGCAATGCGATCACATATACATCATCATAATAAAATTCGACAGAGTAAACACAAAGACAGACACAACCAAACAACCTAGCAATTGCAATACATACAGGCTTTTCCCTCGAACCATTGCTCTGATACCAAAAATGTAACACCCCGTATATATCTTGTAATGTTATCATAATATCGTATTAAGCTGCGCTTAATTAAAATGCGGAATTACTTTTTCCTTTCAATTATGATGCCATTAACATTACCGAGTATGTATTTGTTGCCCCATAGCTTTGTTGCCCCATAGCTTTGTTGCCCCATTCCTAATGACAACACAGAGCACTAGCAATGCTTTGTTGCCCCATAGCTAGTTAGGTTAATGACATAATCATCTTATTACACATATTTGGTTGCTGTATGTATTTCCTTTCGTCTTGATTACCTTCCCATTAAACCTAGGGTAAGGAAACGTATCAACCCTTGCGGTTTAGGGTAAGCTTTATTCGAAATAAGGAATCTTCAATTTACTGACTCTAACAGCAGATCATCTCATGATCTCTTTTACTATGCATAGATTCCCGAGTCCTTGTAAATGTCATCCTGATTGCTCCAGTTTACAGATAACCTAATCTCTCACAGAGATTTGATGAATTCCTTCAGCTTATCACCCTAGCCCTGTGCTCTTTCAGGACAAGCCCAACAGTGCACCTATGAGTCTCCATGTTTCAGGCAGACGAGGGATACAGTCAAAGCGTACCTTCTAGAACACTATCTAGGTAATAACTTCTGGTCTAAGGAAAGATATACCCAAATATAAAGAGACTACTCTAATGATACTCTCTGTGAGATTTCCTCATAGAGTCTCTTTGTGGGTCTGTTCAGTGCGAGCTATACCCTTATAGATCCACCCACGACTTTAGCTAAGACATCTCCATATCTGTAGCAGATGAGGTCTTTACCTTGTATCCAAATACAAGTAGATAAGTCGTGCTAGTCTTACCCGAGATCATTGATCCCCATTCTCAGTGTCTCTAGACTAGGAACATAGAATTAGGAATAAACGTGTGGTATCCTTGAATCCTCATAATCGTGATCTCATCACAGATACTCAAGAAATATCTGTTATATCCCAAGGGGTTTATCCAGTTTATTCATAATATATTAACAATAATATCGAGACAAAATATGAAACAAGATAAAGAGTGCTTATTATTTATTTGCGACAAAAAGGTCCACATCTTATGTCCATATTTAATCAAAAAGATTGTCTCTAGGACACCCATATACTAATAAAGAGTAGTATCCCTTTAGTACCTTTGGGATACCCCACAAATAGACATTTAGTACTCTAAGCACTAAGTTTGTCTGATGCCAACATTTTGACGTACGTTGGCGATCCCTATACCCTGAGGTAACTCAGGTTGAGTCTCTTACCATTCCATATCTCATATGGTGTGGTCTGAACAGATTTAGACGGTACCCTATTTAGAAGGTATGTCGTCGTGTTTAAGGCATGTCCCCAAAACAATTTTGGAAGTTGAGTCTCACTCATAATAGACCTGACCATGTCTAATAAGATCTTGTTTCTCCTTTCGGAGACACCATTTGGTGTGGTGTGTAAGGTGCAGTAAGCTGCGAGAGAATCTCATTTTCTCTCAGATAATCTTGAAACTCATGGCTCAGATATTCACCACCACGATCTGATCGCAATGTCTTAATCATCTTGCCACGTTGTTTCTCTACTTCATTCCTATACTCTTTGAATTTTTCAAAAGCTTCAGATTTATATCTCATTAGGTATACATACCCAAATCTTGATTTATCATCAGTAAAGGTAATAAAATAGGAGTATCCTCCTCTAGCCTCTATAGACATTGGGCCACAAACATCAGAGTGAATGAGTTCTAATAACTCACTAGCCCTGTGACTCTCAAGCCCTTTGGGCTTGTGACGAGTCATTTTCCCAGTTAGACAAGATTCACGTTGTCCATAGGATTCCAAATCCATGGAATCTAGGTATCCATTTGCATGCATCCTACACAATCTTGTTTCGTTTATGTGCCCTACTCTACAATGCCAAAGATAAGATTGATTATCTGTCCTAGGTCATTTCACATTTACATTGAGCACTTCAGTTCCCATTTCCAAAACATATAAGCCATTTATTAAAGAAGAAGTACCAAAAACAATATCTTTCAAAATGATCGAAAATGTACCATCCCTAATAGAGAAAGCAAAACCATCTTGTCCTAAACAAGAAATATAAATATTGTTTCTAGAAATGCTAGGAACATAAAGACAATTATTCAAAAGCAATAAAAGACTCGTAGGCAAAATGAGGTCGGTATCTCCAACAGCATCAGCGGCAACTCTTGCTCCATTACCAACGCGGAGGTCCACCTCATTTTTCTCCAATCTTCTAGGGCTCCTAAGCACCTGCAATGAATTGCAAATATGAGAACCACAACCGGTATCCAATACCCATGAAGTCGGATTAGCACAAGAATAATTTATATCAATCATGTAAATACCTGAGGCAGAAGCATCACCATGCTTCTTGTCCTTCACACTCTTCAGGTAGTCTGGACAACTCCTCTTCCAATGGCCTTTCTTGCCACAATGGAAGCACTCAGCATCGCTTTTGTCCTTGGATGCACTCTTACCCTTCATTTTGCCTTTCTTCTTCTTGGGTTTTCCTTTGGGTTTAAGGGAGATTCCTTTATTAGGCTCTTTGCCCATACCCTTGGCCTTTCTAGGCCCACCAATCAGAAGAGCTTGTGTCTTATCCTTCTTGATAGACACTTCAACAGTTGTTAACATACTCAACAACTCAGGCAAGCTCACAAGCATCCCATGCATGTTGTAATTTATAATGAATTGACTGAAGAAAGGTGGAAGTGAGGTGAGGTGAGGACTAAGTCATTACTTGGCTCGACATCCATCACGAAGCCTAGATTTCCTAGCTTCTCAATAAGCCCAATGATCTTAAGAACATGACTGCTCACAGACATGCTCTCAGACATCCTGCATGAGAACAATTCTCTAGAGGCCTCATACCTCTCATGCCTGCCTTTAATATCATACAACTCCTTGAGATGCAAGCCAATAGAGGGAGAATCCATATGCTCATGCTGCTTTTAGAGTTCAGGCGACATGGATGCCAACATAATGCAGACTGCCAACACATTGTCATCCATGTGCTGTTTATGAGCTTTGAAATCGAAACTCTCATAACCAGCTTCCCCTTCCTTAGGAGCTACGGGTAAATCAGTATCCAAAACATAAGCTATTTTTTTGGCCCTAAGAACAATTCTCAAGTTCTGATACCAGTCCATAAAGTTTGAACAGGTCAGTTTGTTCGTATCGAGTATAGAGCGTAGTGACAGTGGATTAGTCATACTAAAAACTGGAAAAAAATGTAAAGATAAATTAATTAATATATTTCCGTGTAATAAGAACAATTTATTAAAGACTTTAAATAATATGCCCCTCCCACTATTTTATCCAAGTCAATGACCCTTAAATTTGACTTAGGGTTATTCTACTTTTAGATTTTACCTTAGTGGGATTTTAAGAGTGCAATTATTTATTTTAACTCTCGTCTGAGACCGCAAGATTAAATTAAATAATGGGTTGATCCTTATCAACAGTATCTCATACCCTCTCTTAACATTAGGTTGACAACTCCTAGTCACTTAGTGGTGCATCTCATGCAACCAACCTAGCACTATTACCCTAAGCACATGAGCTTGGCTAAGCCTGCAACTCATGCACTCAGTTAAGCACTAAACATCACCCAAAATGTCTAACACTTCTAATACTACTCTTACTCAACGAAACAGTGGGTCCCAACTGAGTTGTGGAGCACCACTATTTAGAGGAGGTTTAAGTAATATTGGTGATGGGAGGTAATCATGCACTTAATAATTGATTCCTTTAAGGGTTCCTTTTATTTAGGGTTTACTAAGTCTCATCAAACGCGTATGTATTATTATCATGCTAGTCGTAACCTATGTCAAACATCTGTCGGATTACACTAGTCGTATTTGAACGTGCACAATAATACATACAAACGTGATTTGTCCAATTCATGCATACTAGTCATTTTAAAACATAAAAGCATACATCTGCGACACACTATCTCATGCATACTAGTCGTTTTGAAACATACAAGCATATAAAACAGTTTTATTTGAGACAGTCGTGGTGCTTGCACATTCTTCCATCTTGCTCCTTAGGCCACGACTTCTTCTCGTCTAAACGCCACTAGCCTACTTCCCTAATTACAAAATAATGACTAAACACCCTTTTTGGTCCCTAACAAAAAACACGGTCCCCACTTTAGTCCCTTACAAAAATAAATTAGTCAGTTAGTCCCTAACAAATTCAAAGTGGACCCATTTTAGTCCTTTTGAGGGACTAATATGGGTCTTTTTTGAATTTGTGAGGAGGGACCACGATTTCAACTAAATGGGTCCACTTTGAATTTGTTAGGGACTAACTGACTAATTTATTTTTGTAAGGGACTAAAGTGGGGACCGTGTTTTTTGTTAGGGACCAAAAAGGGTATTTACTCCAAAATAATTAAAGAAACTCCAAAACATCTTTAGAGGGACAAATGAAGATACAAAAATTTAAAATTCAAATTTACATCTCTAATTTAAATAGAGCAAAATTATACCTTTAATTTAAAAAGAGAAAAATTACACCTTTAATTTAAAATTAAAAATTTGAAATTTAAATTCGGGCACCATGACCATCCTCTTCCATTTTGCACCTGAAAAGTTAAAGAACTTGCAAGCACATAATATCAAATATCACAAAACAAGTTCAAACATACGTCTTTAACATTTTAACAATTAAAATATCATAACAAGAATCATGATTCAAATTTTCTTAATTTTTTCTCTTAATGGTCGAATTATATAACAATTAATATAATTCAAATTTTGTTGACTCTTTCTCAAAGAACACAACATTAAACCACACATGCAGTCATCACACCTTGTATGGTCGAATCATATATGCATATATATGATAAATTTTGTCACAAAAATTTCATGTTATGCTCATGAAACAATTCATAGAGAAAAAATAAGAAAAAAAGTACCCCTCATGGTCGAATCATCCCTTTCAAAAAGTTGTTTCTTTTCAAAACTTTCACACAAAAAAGAAACAAAACCATGAACACATATAGATATATGAACATAGCAATCACATTAACATGTTCATAAAACAAAAACTTTAACAATTTAAAGCATTGTAATTCGAAATCCATATGCTAAGATTCAAGCTTTAACTCTTTAAAGAACTTTTGACCGTAAAGAACAAGTTTTACAAACAAGGTAGCATCACCCGTCGATGGTAAAGCAACTGGGTTTTGATACTGTTAGTATATGGATGTCCTAGAGACAATCTTTTGATTAGATTAGGACATATGTGAACCTTTTATTTTGGCACAAATAAATATAAGCTCTCTTTATCTTATTTCATATTTTGTCTCGATATTATTAATATTATATGAGTAACTGGATAAACTCCTTGGAATAGAATAGGTATCTCTTGAGTATCTGTGATGAGATCACGATCATGAGGATTCAAGTATACCAGATGTTTATTACTAATTTTATGTTCCTAGTCTAGAGACACTGAGAATGGGGATCAGTAATCTCAGGTAAGACTAGCACGGCTTATCTACTTGTATTCGGATACAAGGTAAAGACCTCGTGAGCTACAGATATGGAGATGTTTTAGCGAAAGTCGTTGGTGGACCTATCAAGGTATAGCTCGCACTGAACAAACCCACAAAGAGACTCTGTGAGGAAATCTCACAAATAGTATCATTAGAGCAGTCTTTTAATATTTGGGTATGTCTTTTCTTAGACCAGAAGTTTTCACCTAGACTGTGTTCTGGAAGGCATGCTTTAACTGTATACCTCGTCTTCCTGAAACATGGAGATTCATAGGTATACGTTTGGGCATGTCCTGAAAGAGCACAGGCCTAGGGTGATAAGCTGAAGGAACTCGTCAAATCTCTGTGAGGGATTAGGTTATCTGTAAATCGGAGAAATCGGGATGACATTTACAGGACTCAGGAATCTATGCATAGTAAAAGAGATCATAAGATGATCTACCTTTAGAGTCAGTAAATTGAAGATTCCCTATTTCGAATTAAAGCTTACCCTAAACCGCAAGGGTTGATACGTATCCTCACCCTAGGTTTAAAGGAAAGGTAACCGAGACGAAAAGAAATACATATGGTAACCAAATATATGCAATAGGATGATCATGTCATTAACCTAACTAGCTCTGGGACAACAAAGCATTCCTAGTGCTTTGTGTTGTCATTAAATGAGTTGTGGGCTTGTTGGGCCCAAGCCCATTTATGTCAGTGGCTATGTTGGGCCTAATAGGTCACACACTAACACCTTATTGTCTTGATGAATATAGCATTAAAGGTATTGGGCCTAATAAAGGTTGTTAACCCAAGAAGAAGTTTGGAAGCCCACCTAAGAGGGAAAGGGCGCATGGTACATGTAATGGGCTTGGATGGTCCAAGACATTATTAATTAATTTAATAAGTTAAATTAATTATCAAATATTTAAATTTAGAATTTAAATTTTTAATTTGAATTTAAATGTTTGAACGTTTGAATTTAAATGTTTGAATTCGAATTTGAATTGGTTATGAAAAGTTGTTTCATAACAAAAGGATAAGATAAGATCTTGTGGAACAAATCCCAAGTATCAAGAGGAGATCTTTGGGCATCATCCAAGGCTGATTTGGGGCGCTGATTTTGGTGTCTTATGTTGGTCATATAATCAACCAAATAAGCTCCAATAAGATTTGGTTGTTTCAGAGAATAAGTGAGTGAGTTGGTTCAAATTTGAATGCAACTACACAATGTATTTGGACTCTTTTTGGGTTGAATAAGGGCACACCATATGGCTGGCCATATGATGGTTATTAAGTCATATTTTTTACTAGGTATAGACTTAGTCTCATGAGGATATGATAGGAGATTGTTGGCTAGATTTGAATTGCAACAACTCCACTTATTCCTCCACCATTATGCGCTACATAGGTCAGATTTTTGGGAGAAAAATCTAATTCAATTCAATCATTCTCTCATCTCCAAGTGTGCTTCCTTTTGTGAGGTTCTCTTTAGGGTTTTTCGAAAATTACCTAGCCTTTTCTCATAGAATCCATGCGCCACTTTGTGAGTTTTTCATGCTGAAAAATTCACTCATCTAAATACATTAACCTTGCCTCCTTCTTCTCCTATTGAGACGCCTAAAGTGCCTTCCTTGTGGTGTTCGTGTGGTGGCTTTTCAAGATGGGTTCTTGCATCTTGACGTAGGGTGGTGTTGAACAACGTTAGAGGGTTTGAACCTTCAAACCTAACACTGATCATCTTGGAGTTTTAAATCACGAACAAGGTACATCATACTGTCTTAAAGCATGTATCTTGATTAGCATGTGTGATTCCGCTTTGAAAAATTGTTGTTTTCATCCTCACATGCCATCAGCCATCAAGGCCATTTTCTTTCAAGTGGTATCAGAGCTCGGTTGCTTTACCATCGACGGGTGATGGTACTTTGTTTGTAAAAACTTGTTCTTTATGGTCAAAAGTTCTTTAAAGAATTAAAGCTTGAATCTTAGCATATGGATTTTGAATTACAATGCTTTAAATTGTTAAAGTTTTTATTTTATGAACATGTTAATGTGATTGCTATGTTCATATATCTATATGTGTTCATGGTTTTGTTTCTTTTTCTTTGTGAAAGTTTTGAAAAGAAACACCTTTTTGAAAGGGATGATTCGGCCATGAGGGGTACTTCGAGTACCTTGATTGTTTTCTTATTTTTCTCTATGAATTGTTCCATGAGAATAGCATGAAATTTTTGTGATAAAATTTATCATATATATGCATATATGATTTGGCCATACAAGTTGTGATGTCTGCATGCGTGGTTTAATTTTGTGTTCTTTGAGAAAGAGTTATCAAAATTTTGAATTATATTAATGGTTATATAATTCGGCCATTAAGAAAAAAATTAAGAAAATTTGAATCATGATTCTTGTAATGATATTTTAATTGTTAAAATGTTAAGACGTATGGATGAACATGTTTTGTAATATATGATATTTTGTGCTTGCAAGTTGTCTGACTTTTCAGGTGCAAATTGGAAGGGGATAGTCATGGTGTCCGGATTTGAATTTCAATTTTTTTTAATTTTAAATTAAAGGTGTAAATTTGAATTTTAAATTTTGTATATTCATTTGTCCCTCCAAAGATGTTTTTGGAGTTTCTTTAATTATTTTGTAATTAGAGAATTAGGCTAGTGGCGTTTAGAAGACAAGGAGCCATGGCTTAAGAAGCACGAGCACCATGACCGTCTCAAATAAAATTGTTTTATATGCTTGTATGTTTTTAAAACGACTAGTATGCATGAGATAGTGTATCGCGGATGTATGCTTTTATGTTTTTAAACGACAAGTATGCATGAATTGGACAAATCGCATTTGTATGTATTATCGTGCACGTCCAATTACGACTAGTGTAATCCGATAGATGTTTGACATAGGTTATGACTAGCATGATAATAATACATATGCGTTTGATGAGACTTAGTAAACCCTAAATAAAAGGAACCCTTAAAGGAATTAATTATTAAGTGCATGATTACCTCCCACCACCAATATTACTCAAACCTCCTTTAAATAGTGGTGCTCCACAACTCAGTTGGGACCCACTGTTTCATTGAGTAAGAGTAGTATTAGAAGTGTTAGACACTTAGGGTGCTGGTTAGTGCTTAACTGAGAACATGAGTTGTAGGCTCAGCTGGGCTCATGTGCTTAGGGTAATAGTGCTAGGTTGGTTGCATGAGATGCAACACTAAGTGACAAGGAGTTGTCAACCTAATGTTAAGAGAGGGTATGAGATACTGTTGATAAAGATCAACCCATTATTTAATTTAATCTTGCGGTCTCAGACGAGGGTTAAAATAATTAATCGCACTCTTAAAATCCCACTAAGGTAAAATCTAAAAGTAGAACAACCCTAAGTCAAAGTTTAAGGGTCGTTGACTTAGATAAAATAGTGGGAGGGGAATATTATTTAAAGTCTTTAATAATTTGCTCTTATTACACGACAATATATATTAATTAATCTATCTTTACATTTTTCAGTTTTTAGTATGACTAATCCACTGTCACTGCGCTCAATACTCGATACGAACAAATTAACCAGTCCTAATTTTATGGACTGGTATCGGAACGTCAGAAATGTTCTGCGGGCCGAAAAAGTTGCTTATGTCCTTGACACTACTTTACCTATTGCGCCTAAAGAAGGGGAAGATGGGTTCGCGAAATTTGAATTCGAGGCCCACAAGCAACACATGGATGATAATGTGTTGGCTTGTTGCATCATGCTGGCATCCATGTCACACGAGCTGCAGAAACAGCACGAGCATATGGATGCCCCCTCCATTGTCCTTCACCTCAAGGAGTTGTATGATAAGAAGGATAAGCAAGAGAGGTATGAGACCTTTAGGGAGTTGTTCCTATGCAAGATGACTGAAGGCATGTCTTTTAACTGCCATGTCCTGAAGATGATAGCACTCATTGAGAAGCTAGAGGGTCTAGGCTTCATAATGGATGCTGAATTAATTAATGACTTAGTTCTATCATCACTTCATCCTTCTTTCAGTGAATTCATTATGAATTAAAAAATGCATGGGATGCTTTTGAGCTTGCCAGAGTTGTTAAGTATGTTAACAACTGCTTAAGTGTCTATAGTTAAGGATAAGACACAAGCTCCTCTGATTGGTGGGCCTAAAAAGGCCAAGGGTAAGGGCAAGGAGCCTGCAAAAGGCAACTCCCTTAAGCCCAAAGGAAAACCCAATAAGAAGAAAGGCAAAAAGAAAGGTAAGAGTGCACCCAAGGACAAAAGCGATGATGTGTGCTTCCATTGTAGCTAGAATGGCCATTGGAAGAGGAATTGTCCAGACTACCTAAAGAGTGTGCAGGACAAGAAGCATGGTGATGCTTCTACCTCAGGTATTTACATGATTGAGATAAATTATTCTTGTGCTAATCCGACTTCATGGGTATTGGATACCGGTTGTGGTTCTCATATCTGCAATGTGTTGCAGGTGCTTAGGAGCCCTAGAAGATTGGAGAAGAACGAGGTGGACCTCCGCGTTGGTAATGGAGCAAGAGTTGCTGCTTATGCTGTTGGAGATACCGACCTCATTTTGCCTACGGGCCTTTTATTGCATTTGAATAATTGTCTTTATATTCCTAGCATTTCTAGAAACATTATTTCTATTTCTTGTTTAGAACAAGATGGTTTTGCTTTCACTATTAGGGATGGTACATTTTCAATCATTTCGAATGATATTGTTTTTGGTACTGCTTCTTTAATAAATGGCTTATATGTTTTGGAAATGGGAACTGAAGTGCTCAATGTAGATGTGAGACGACCTAGGACAGATAATCAATCTTATCTTTGGCAATGTAGACTAGGGCGCATAAGCGAAACAAGATTGTCTAGAATGCATGCAAATGGATACCTAGATTCCATGGATTTGGAATCCTATGGACAATGTGAATCTTGTCTAGCTGGGAAAATGACTCGTCACAAACCCAAAGGGCTTGAGAGTCATAGGGCTAGTGAGTTATTAGAACTCATTCACTCTGATGTTTGTGGCCCAATGTCTATAGAGGCTAGAGGAGGATATTCCTATTTCATTACCTTTACTGATGATAAATTGAGATTTGGGTAAGTGTACCTAATGAGATATAAATCCGAAGCTTTTGAAAAATTCAAAGAGTTTAGGAATGAAGTAGAGAAACAGCGTGGCAAGATGATTAAGACATTGCGATCAGATCGTAGTGGTGAATATATGAGCCATGAGTTTCAGGATTATCGGAGGGAAAATGTAATTTTCTCGCAGTTTACTGCACCTTACACACCACACCAAAATGGTGTCTCCGAAAGGAGAAATGAGACCTTGTTAGACATGGTCAGGTCTATGATGAGTGAGACTCAACTTCCAAAATCGTTTTGGGTTGGGTCTCTTACCATTCCAAATCTCATATGGTGTGGTCTGAACAGATTTAGACGGTACCCTATTTAGAAGGTTTACTGTCGTGTCAAAGGTATGGGGATCGCCAGCATATTTCAAAGCGTTGGCATCAGACAAGCTTAGTGCTAAGAGTACTAAATGTCTATTTGTGGGGTATCCCAAAGGTACTAAAGGATACTACTTTTACTCCATGGATGAACACAAGATGTTTGTGTCCAAGAATGCGGAGTTCCTTGAGAATGATTTGATCTCTAAAGGAGCCAGTGGGAGTAAGATTGATCTTGAAGAAGTTCAAGAACCACAT
>NW_026899807.1:0-9711 GCF_033153095.1 Gastrolobium bilobum | reverse complement strand
ATGATTTCCTAAATTTAAAGTGAAAGCATTAAATATGGGAAATCATAACCATACAAAGGTAGAAATAAATATAAAATATTAAATTTGGGAAATCATGATCATACAAAGATGGAAATAAATATAACCGTTGGATCAACATAAGCGATCTAACGGTGAGATTGACTGGGTGTCACATGGGTGTAACATAACTTGGGTGTCACAATATCCTATCCCGACAACTATATATTAGCATATGATATTAAAAAATAAAATGGTCAAGGGAATGAGAAAAAAAAATGTGAATTGTGAAGACGATTGAAAAATAATAGTTAAAAATGTGAATTGTCGTAAAAAAACTATATAATAAAATATTATAAATTTTTATATAATTTTTTAAATATAAAATTTGGTATTTCGGTTAAAATCTATTGTCATTTGCAATTTTATACAGTTGATGAAATCTCTCCGCCATTGTGTGGAGCCATTCTTTTGGACGTTAGACGGTTTTTTTTTGTTTTCTTGCCCATCAGTGGCGGAACCACATTATGCTTAGGTAGGGTCGGAGCCCCAGCTACATTTCAGTAAATTTTATTTATTATATATAATTATATAAGTAACTGTAATTTTTGCTTTTTTTATAATAGAAATCTAAAATAACTTATAGTGAAAAATATATCTTTTAACTTATAAAACGCAATTTTTGAAAAAAAAAATTCATTCAAACGGGTCGTTAATCTTCACCTCTGCTATTTTTAAAATTTTTGAAAAGTTAAAAAATAAAGAAAGAAAGATAAAAAGTTTTTTTTTTAATATTGCTCTTAATCAATACCGCCAATCCCATGGGAATAACAAATTACATGTTATGGAATAAAAAAATCAACATGGTCAAATTAGGTAAGAAAAATAATGAACTTGTAAGAAAAAAAAATGAATATCGTCAAATTATATAAGAAAAAGAATTGAAAGGCTTGAAGCCTCAACTACATAGAAGAACACATAATAAAAACTAACAAAAGTATCTACTTTTCAACAAAACTTTTAATTTTAATTATTTCAAGATTAAAAAACAAAAAATCAGACCAAATACAACTAGTCTTTGGTGTATTCATCATTGAGGAAGAGAGATAAAGCACGCTACAAAACATTAATAATCTATCATAAACTTGCTAAGTACTTCATCAGCTGTTATCCTTGCTGATGTATGTATGTATGTATCTTTTACTTATGTGTGTGTATTTATATATATGTCAATTGAATTACTGATATTTTTAAATGCTTAAAAATTAAACAAAGTGACCTTAGAGTAGGAATGGTTAGCTTCAAACTATTATAAGCATTTTCTCTAGGACCTCTTATTCTTAGACCGCTAGCAAATTTAATTGAACATTGAACATAGTAAACTTAAAGGAGATGACCATCTGAACTCTCCAATTTTTACTCCTATGTACAGGGTAACATTAGTAAAGTACAATTTCAGTTGAAAGCTCATCATGATGAACTTCTTCAAACTTGGTAATTAAGGTCAAATGCTCTCTCTGCTCTTTCTGTTTCTTTTTCTCTGCGTCATGTGATCTTAATGAACATTGTCTTACTAGCTCAGATATTATTAAGGTGAACATGTGTGCCTGGTTTTCACTGTATCTGCTCTTTTTGTTTTCCTCCTCCCATTATCTGATAGATCACATATCCCCTCGGTCTACTTCCATGTGTATATAAATGTGTGAACTATTGATGCTCATCTTGATACCTGTTTCACAAGTTACTTTCATAGTTTCATTTGCATACATGTAACAGGGTGTGACAATAATAATATATAATACTATTATTGTATTTTTTATTCTCTATTTGAGATCTATATGTAATAGACAAATAAATGGTGGCGACGAAAGTTTGCCTTTATGAGGTCTGGAACTGAGTAACGTTTCTGTTAATAAAACAATAACCATTTACTCAAACCACCCACACAAAATAAATAAAAATAAATAAAAAAATCAGGATTTCTGAGATACAGATACCATAATTGTTAATTTGTATGGCAGCTTCTTTACGTAGGAAAAAAAGGATATTGCAGTTATATATATAATAATAATAATTTATTATTGCAATTCTACAGGGGGCATTGGCTGATATATCTGATATTATATATTATACAATATTGCTAGTTATATATCACTTGCGTTTACAAATTTGGGTGCTGATTTGGTTATTTGGTTTTGACTCAGGGAATCTGGATGAGAAGGGTACAAAATGGGGGTTATATGATCTATTAATTCAAGCAGGAACACTCTTGAAAAGGCCTTATAACACCCGTTGAGACCTGGATATGTTTACATCCTTATTTGCAATTGTGGATTTGAACCTTTGCTTCAAAGATTGCAAGTTTATAAGATTATATAAATTATCTTGTGCTTTTATTTGTTGTTGATCTTTGAATTCCAATGTTTAATTTAGCATTTAAGATAATATAAATTTAATTAAGATAATATAAATTTCATTAATTTGAATTCCTTGTTACTCGCACGAGGCACGTTGCCAACTTCTCATTCTTTTTTGCATCTTAATTATTATTTCCATTTTTCTGATTTTTTGTTGTTGCTTGTTTTGGGTTAAATTAAATGTTCTTCCAGCTTTGGTGAATTGCAGTTTTTTTACAAAAACGGAGGAGTCTCCAATTCCTAGAACACCATTGAGATATCGTTATATTCATGCCACAGGTTTTGAGTCAAACATGAACCACCTTGTTTCAAGTTATCAATGATATCCAGCTATGATAAGATTTTCATTTGGTTTCCTTTTTATGCTTTTGTTGTTCCATCATTTTCTTCTGCTGCTGAACGAGACTATTATCGAGTTCTTGGTGTTCCTGAAACTGCCAGTCAGGATGAGATAAAGAAGGCATTTCACTTGGTGCGTGACTATTGATCAAAGCTGTTCTTGTTAGAGTAGAGTAATGATGGAGTTAATTGAAAAATTGCAACATTTGGGGAATGGGGATAATTCAATTTTCACCTTGAACATTTTTAATATGATTGATGAAATTCCATTCCCAATTGCTTCGTGCTTGGTAGGAGTGACAACAATGACAAATTAAATGGTCTATTCATAGTCGCAGTTGTCTCATTTATTTAGTATCACTATGAGGTAGGGAAATCATAAAGTTATTCTGTTTAATATAGCACTATATTTTTACTCTAGTTTTTGCTTCATTTTCATCTCATTTAAGAGAGGAAAACCTTACTGTGGATGGAATGTAAAACCTTAACCATTCTCGTTTTTGTTTCTTCATCTTTACTCTCGTACTAAGCAAGCATATATTTTTCTTCTTCTGTTTGTGCCTTAACCAAGCTGACCCTTGTTCTTGTTGATTTACATTTTTGTGCATAATCAGCATTAATCTCGCTGCTGATTAATCGATTCATTATCACTTTGAATTTTGGAGTTGAAATCTCGTGCATGCAGAGAGATACAACAACTGGGAATAATTTTTGAATGATGTGAAGTGTAAAGACAATGATAGGAGAGGTAGTTTCATCTTTAGATGATAGGATGAGATGTTGTCACATAACTTCTAGTTGTGAAATAGTAAAAGTCACAACAGCTAATTTGGGATACGATTAGCGACTGACTTCTATTTGGGAATAATTTTTTTTTTATTTTTTTTTAGTTTTTTCCCATTTATCTTAATCAGGATCCATTATCTTCCAACTTCATAGTAATTATATTCTCTTCATCATAATGAATTCTTCTTTTTTCCAAAAGATAGTTACTCAAAGTCACAAAACGTAATATGTGAATGCTTAACAATTTCCCACAATATTGTCAAAGTGGTATTACTTATAGAAGTTTTGTTTGTGCAGTTTAATCTAATATGACTACTTTTGGGGCGTAGAGCATACTAAAAACAGTATGCCTGGGCATTTTGGCTTGCAATCTTGATATATTCTGTCATCATACTCCTTTGACAACAATATTTGAAAATCAAAGGTCTTCTTCTGGCTAATACTGCATTATGACACACTTTTGTCTCTTGTGCAGCTTGCTAAAAAGTACCATCCAGATGCAAGTAAGAATAATCCATCTTCGAAGAGGAAATTTCTTGATATAAGAGAAGAATATGAGGTCTTTATTAATCTCATCTTTTTCTGACATTTTTAGCCTTCACTTCTTCTGCCTAGGCTGGTTAGTGTCTAAACTAATTAATTAACTGAATGATATTTTAACTGGCCTTTTTGCTATGTAATTTCAGACATTGAGAGACTCTAAAAAAAGGGCAGAGTATGACAAGGTATTTTGGTCTTCCTATATGCTATTAAAATTTCAAATTTGGTATAATTGTTACTCTAAGTTGGGTTGGTGAGGAGCTTCAAGTTGAGTAAAGATGGTCAAAATTTCTTTAATTCATAGCCTTCACTCTTAAATAGGATGTTGAATTGACTAACTATTTTCCATCATTTTCTACGATGAATGACTTTTTCAACTGAAGATGCGTAATCGTGGTTCAGAGAACATTGAATACGGTGATGATGATGCAGAAAGGTTTAGAAATGCTTATCGTTCTCATTTTTCTGATTCATTTCATAAAGTGTTCTCTGAGGTAAATTTTGGTCTCAAACTTATTGTTTTCTTTTATGAATTGATTATATATATATATATATGTATGCATTCTTCATTTTTATTGATTTCATATAATTATTCTCTTAGGAAATCTCATAACATTCTTGATCTGGACAGATATTTGAAGAAGCAACTCAATTCTCGTCAAATATAGAGGTCAGCTTAACCCTTGTTTCTCTGTTGTTGTTTGAAACATGTTCCTACTTTTTCAAGCTTAACCATTTGCTTATTGCTTTGTTAATAGGTGGAGTTGACTCTTACTTTCTCAGAAGCTGCAAGAGGATGCACCAAACATGTGTCGTTTGATGCGTTAATTCCCTGTGATTATTGCAGTGAGTAAAGTTAACATGTTATGGGAATTAGGGAAGCCCTGGGGAGAAATATGTGTCAATACTGGAGTTGTATATTAGTTATTTCCATATGTTATTATTACATTAGGAAATGGTTAAATATTGTCTGCATAAGAATCCATTTCGATTGCGAAGGAAGTTTAGTGTAGAATCTTGTGTATGTTGCATTGTAATAAGAACTTTATGTGAGAACTTTCTTTTTTGTGGGGAGGGTGATTGGGATTAAACAAAATCTATATTTTATTGTATTGAAGTTTTACATTTTCCCATCTATGTATGAAAGTAGCAAAAGATAGGCTTATTAGCAACCAGCAGTAATGCAATCCTGTTAGATTGGAATCATACATGGAGAAATCTTATGGATGAACCCTAGTTTTGAATGATAGAACCTAGGCGTGACCTGTGGCTTCATTTACACTAGGGTAGCCTCTTCCTGCCTCCCCCCTCGCCCTTGCCTAATTGAAGAAAATTATTACTAATGAACATAATTCATTGGACAAGGTTTACTTATATTTATTGCTTGTTAATCTGTGGCTATAACAAAAATTTCTATAAGCTGCAGAACTGTTTTGAGGAAATAATCAAAAGTATGTACTGCTGGATGTGTAAAATGTTGTCCCTCGTAACATCAGTTTGTAGTGAAGTGAGCCAGTATGTATGTTGTTCCCCTTGACACAATGATAATCCCATTTGATGTTAATCATTTTCGTTATATTAATCCAGATGGGCGGGGCTATCCGCAAGATGCCAACCCTAAAGTTTGTCCAACATGCAGGGGCTCAGGTCGAGTAAGTGCCTTCAAAGACCAATGTTGATTGTTAATATGGCATAAATATTTTAAAGCAAGATGTGAGCCATGCATGAGACAATTTCTTTTTGAGGTATTGGAGTTATCAGTTATTAATATATTTTTTTATTCTTGGTTGTGGTGATTTTCTACCAGGTTACAATCCCTCCATTTACTTCAACATGCATTACTTGTAAAGGATCAGGCCGTATAATTAAGGTCTTTTATAAATCTCACGTTAAGTAATCTTGTGAGGTTGCTTTCTCTGTAAAAAATTGTATTTAGTTTATCTATTTTGTACAGGACTTTTGTATGTCATGTAGAGGATCTGGGGTGGTTGAAGGGATTAAAGAGATTAAAGTTACAATACCATCAGGAAATCTCACAGAGAGTATCATTAGAGTAGTCTCTTTATATTTGGGTATGTCTTTCCTTAGACCAGAAGTTATTACCTAGACTGTGTTCTAGAAGGCATGCTTTGACTGTATACCTCGTCTGCCTGAAACATGGAGACTCATAGGTATATTGTTGGGCTTGTCCTGAAAGAGCACAGGGCTAGGGTGATAAGCTGAAGGAATTTGTCAGATCTCTGTGAGAGATTAGGTTATCTGTAAACCGGAGAAATCGGGATGACATTTACAGGGACTCGGGAATCTATGCATAGTAAAAGAGATCATGAGATGATCTGCCTTTAGAGTCAGTAAATTGAAGATTCCCTATTTCGAATAAAGCTTACCCTAAACCGCAAGGGTTGATACGTTTCCTTACCCTAGGTTTTATGGGAAGGTAACCAAAACTAAAGGAAATACATACGGCAACCAAATATGTGTAGTAGGATGATTATGTCATTAACCTAACTAGCTCTGGGGCAACAAATCATTGCTAGTGCTCTGTGTTGTCATTAGATGGGTTGTGGGCTTATTGGGCCCAAGCCCATTTATGTCAGTGGCTATGTTGGGCCTAATGGGTCACACACTAACACCTTATTGTCATGACAATATAGCATTAAAGGTATTGGGCCTAATAATGGTTGTTAGCCCAAGAAGAAGTTTGGAAGCCCACCAAAAGGAAAAAAGGGCGCATGGTTAGTTAATGGGCTTGGATGGTCCAAGAATTTTAATTAGTTAAATTATCAAATGTTTAAATTTTGAATTTTGAATTTGAAATTTGAAATTTGAATTTGAAATTTGAAATTTTGAATTTTGAATTTTGAATTTTGAATTTTGAATTTTGAATTTGAAATTTGAATTTGAATTTGGAATTTGAATATTTGAACGTTTGAATTCAAATGTTTGAATTCGAATTTGAATTGGCTATGAAAAGTTGTTTCATAACAAAAGGATAAGATAAGATCTTGTTGGAACAAATCCCAAATATCAAGAGGAGATCTTTGAGAATCTTCTAGTGAGGATATGGGGCGCTGATTAAGGTATCTGATGATGGTCATAGGATCAACCAAATGAGCTCCAGTCAGATTTGGTTTGTTGAGAGAATAAGTGAGACAGTTGGTTCAAGTTTGAATGCAACTGTTCAATGTATCTGGACTGTTATGAGGCCAAGTGGGGCGCACCATATGGCTGGCCATATGATGGTTGTTGAGTCAGATTCTTGTTGAGATATTCACTTGATATCATGAGGATCTGAGAGGAGGTTGTTGACAAGATTTGAATTTTGCAACAACTTCACTCATCCCCCTAGTGTGCGCTATATATAGGGCCTTATTTGAGTGAAGAAAATTAGATTTTAATTAACTCATTCTCTCATCTCCTTGTGGGTTCCTTTTGTGAGGTTTTTCTTAAGAGAGTTTCGAAATAACCTAGCCTTTTTCAAAGAAAACCATACGCCACTTTTGTGTCTATTCTTGCTGAATATTCACTCTTCTAAACACCTTGACCTAGCCTCCTCCTTCACACATTGGGCGCATAGCATGCCTCCATTGGTGTTTTCGTTGGTGGCCTTGAAGAAGAGTTCTTCCGTCTTGACAAAGGGTGGTGTGGATCAACATTAGAGGGCTTGCATCTTCAAGCCTCATCTTGATCATCCTCCAGTTTTGAAAAGCAAACAAGGTAACATCCATGCCCTAAAGCATGTTTCTTGATATGTATGTGTTATTCCGCTCGAAAAATTTTGTTTTTCCCTCTCACATGCCTCGACCTTCAAGGTCAGTTTCTTTCACAAAGAGCTTGGCTTTGCATAAGGAGAGATGATCGTTGGGTGTGACAGTCAAAGCGCCATTTTCTTGGCTAAGAAACCAGGTTTCCATGCGAGGACCAAGCATATCGGCATACAGTATCACTTCATCAGAGAGAAGATTGAAGACAAGGTTGTATTGCTGGAAAAGGTTGACACAAAGGTCAACAATTCTGATTTTCTGACCAAGGTAGTGACTTCAGAGAAGTTTGAATGCTGTACAGCTGCATTGGGATTGAAGAAACATGCAAAGCATTCACCAAGTAGGAGAATGTTGGGTATAGCTCATACTTCGCATGTTGATGATGACCTTTCTAATCTTATTTATATTTTTCTTGTAAACCGAGTGACTAGTAAAGAGTGGTGGTGAGGTGAATATAGTACAGACAAGCTGGACGTAGCCTAAATTGGGTGAACCAGGGTAAATCGCTGTGTCTATTCTCTCTCTCTCTCTCTCTTTTTCTTTTCCATTTTCGGTTTGTGTGTTGTCGATTTCCAACATAAAGCAGCTTTAAGTTGCATCATAAAATCGAGATAGACAAGATAACAGGGACGACAAAACTCTCCTTTAAAATAGTTTTAAGTTGCACTATAGAAAAATATATATCAATGCAATATATGTCCTATAAGAATTCTATCTGTAAGTAACTGAAATTATAGGCTTAAAACATTCAAAGGAAATGTAAGTAACATTACATGACACGTCTTGTGTCATGTAGACACATATTGTGCTTTATAACAGTTCACTGTTCTTTGTTTTTAGACAATTGGCTTTTTGCCTGACACTATAACATTTTTTGACATAGATTTTCCAGCACAACAACATTTACAACATCCAACCTACACTCAACAGGTTTCATCAAATTGTCTATACAACACAATGCAAATCAACACAAGGAAACAAAATACCTGAATTTGTTCAGAACCATAAGCTTTGGAACTTTCATTTTTCTGAAAAGCTTCAGTTGTTGAGACGGAGCAAGTACACCCCTGGAGTGACAGCATTTGGTGCCACCAAATGTGAGAATCGACAACTTTCTCAGACGAAAACTCGTCCTAAGAAATTAAAAAAAAAAAAAAATCGTTACAAAGGTTCCAAATTAATAAAGACAAAACGAACAACCCCTTTCTCCTTCTCTTTCAGCAATTCAGTACAAAAAAAGAGTACACCAAGAGCTACAACATTCTTATTTAAAAAACTAGAGTGAAAACAATAAGACTAAACACAACTATTACTTTGTTCAGCTAATAGTAACACAACTATTGCAATTCTAGGCAACATAAAAGAGCAAAAATCTGAAAAATAGGGACGCCATTACCTGGGTTGAAATAGGTGGAATGAGTAGAAACAGGAAGGAATGAAGAAGAAGAAAGAGCATGGAAGGAAGAGGCGATGAAAAAGCGAGAGGCCATGAAGCGAGGAAGAAGAGAAGGACGAAGTAGAAGAAGACGCGCCATCACTCACTCACATACATTCACCTTGACATAACTCTCTTTCTCTCTTTTCCCTCTCTATCTTTTTTTTTTTCTCTAAACCCTATATTTTAGCGTGTTCTCACTTCTTTTAACATTTTCCCTCCACTATCAGCCACTGTTTTTCTTGGAATGATGTATCTAATCCACGCCTTTGAGATAAAAACCATGTATTATAATTGCGGGATTAATGTTTTTACATTGTAAGAAATAAAATTACTTTTTACACATATAAAAATATTTGATATTTATATTTTCTTTCTTTCTTTTTCTTTTTCTCTCACATAAGTTCACATATTCCTTACTTATTTTTATGCA